>NC_043709.1:1693380-1696324 GCF_006229205.1 Suricata suricatta
CTGCCCGGTCTGGTCCTTCGGGATCTCTCCACCTTTGCTGCAGGTGAGGTGGGGGTTCAGGGCGGGCGGAGGGGAGATGGGCAGTAACTGTGTAATGGGTACGGGGCTTCCTCCGGGGGCGAAACACCGGCCACACGCGGGCTGCAGGACGGTTCATTCTGGGCGTGAACTTCACCTCTGGAAACACCGTCAGTTCCAGGAGGAGCAGGAGGGCGGCGGGCCGGGGGCCAGGCTCCGCACGCGGGCACCCTGCCTGGGGCTGCGGCCACCCACCAGCCCCAGAAGGCGAAGGCCTCCCCTCGGTCGGCGTGGGGGCGTCCTTGACGGCCCTGCAGCGTCCCCGAGCCCCAGTGCCCCCAGCCCCGGGCAGCACGGCAAACAGGACGGCAGGTCGGGCATGTGGGCTGACCCCACGAAGCTGCAGGGGTATCTGGCCCCCGCCCCAGCTCCGGAGGCGGCTCTGGCCATGACACCTAAGCCGAGGGCCAGGGGTCTCGGTGACAGAGACGGGCCCGCGGGAGGGCCGTGCTGACGTCACCAGGAAGGGGGACCGGGAAGAACCGTTAATATGTAGTTAAACGTCCTTAATCTCCTCCAGCATATGCTGTTGCACCTAATTTTGATCAACTTAAATGTAAAACGCCTCTGGTGCCCCCGCTCGGGTTTCACCGCCATCTGCTTTAATTAGGCCTCGGGTAGCACGCCACCAACTTAATGGCGGAACATCACTGGGCCAATCAGAGAGCCCGCCGCCGCCAGGGCCCCCCTTTGTTTCTCCTCAACCCACTGTCGGGAGGTGGAGGCGGATGTGCACTGTGGGTGGGGTGGGCACGGGCGGCGGGCACGGGGACAGTGGGCACAGGGGACCAGGGACGGCGGGTAGGGGACAGGGGAATGGCGGGGACACAGTGGTGGATGCAGGTGAACGGCGGGCACGGGGGGTGGGGGGGTGAGGCTGCCAGGGCCAGGCCGGTGAGGTCTGTGCTCAGGGTCTGTGGGTCTGTGGGGTCCCCGTTGAGACCCCAGGGAGGACACCTGCCCACGAAGGCTGGCAGAGACCTCAGGTGGCTCCGGCTGGGAGGTCTGCTGGGGAGCCCCTGCTGGAACCCCAGGACCCCCCCGTCCCCCCAGCGAAACCCGGGGATGACCCTCTGCCAGAGCGCCCCCTCCCTGCCCCCCTGCAGCCCGGTGCCTTTGCTCATTCCTCCCTTCAGACTCCAGAGCCTAGTGCTCAGCAGGGTGTGGCGGCGCCCTGGGAGTGGGTGACAGAGGCCCCCCAGGAGGGGAGGACTGGCGTGGGGGGAGGGGCAGGTGCAGCAGGGCCCCTCCCCCACACAGGGGCCTCCAGGCGTGGCCTTGGGTGGGCAACTGCAGCGGTGACCTTGACAAGCCCTATTGTGGGAAGGAGGGTGGGCAGGTGGAGTGTCCGCTGGGAAGGCAAGAGGGGGCCGGGGGGCCCTGGGCGGGGGGATGGGGGGCAGGGGAAGGGGCTGAGGGCCCCTGGCCTGGGGTGCAGGCCCCAGAGGAGGGGGAGGGTGACGACAGGGGCAGGAAGCTGCTGCCACCCGGTGCAGTCCCTTGCTCGAAGCCTCCGAGCCCGGTGTCAGCCAGCCGTGCACGGCGCCCCTGGGGAGGCCGGGCCCTTGGCTCAGCTCCACGGTCACCCTGCCGCTTGCCGGATGGGACAAGCCCACCCCTGGGCCTCCGTGGCTTCCCGTAACCGTGGAAATGACAGTGTTGACCCTCATGTGGTTTTGCAGCCTGGAGATGATTTGCCCCAGCCAGTGCCGGCCTGACGTCCCTGTTCTGTTTCAGTGTCTTTAAAGGACGATGAGAACCTCATACCCAGTGACTTTCCCTTTGGTCTCGTCTGCCAGGAAGCTCAGAGCTAAGTTCGTGCTCAGTTCCGGGAGCTCCCTATAAAGGGGGAGGGGCTGGCCGGGACGCTCCCACGCTGCCCAGCCGAGGACCCACCTAGGGAGACGCGCAATGCACATCCACGGAAGGGAGGCTAACCGGACACACGCCTAAGGGGCGGGGATTTTGGCCACAAGGCCTCACGTCTGCAGGGTCCACAGGGACGGCGATGACCCCACGCGGGCGCCCAGAGACAGCCCCCGGGGCAAAGGCCATGGGAAGTTAGCCCCCCACCACCAAGACTAATTTATTAAAAGATAATGGGTTTTCAGCGAATTTATTAATCAATCTGACAACGCCTGGGGATTGTAATTCAGAAATAATCAGCCGGCCGCCTCACCGTCGTGAGGTGCCAAAAGGTGCTGTTTCATCCCCAGCGCGCCCCCCCCCCCCAAACTGCGTTCCAGGGACGCAGATGGACGCCTGCAGCTCGGAATTGCAGAGCAGCACGTGACCACTGCGTCCAGAGCCTGCGCGTCTGGGCGGCGACTCGCGGTCCTCGCTGGACGCCAGGGGTGACCCACGGCCGGCGCAGACCTTCCGGGGTGGGGACATTCTCGCCGGAGACTCGCCACGTCACAGAAGTGCAGGGAAACCGAAGGCGAGGTGGACCCTGGAGGGTCCCTTTTCTCCTGTCCCGCTGGGCTGCCCCGAGTCCCTGTCCATGCTGAGGCCACCTGGGCCGGGCACCCCTTCCTGACTGTCCCCACAGCGTCGGGTATGAAGCCAGGGGAGCGGATTTAAACTTCAGGGGTGGTTTTTAATGTCACTTGAAAGGCAGGGTCTGATAAATCTGGAGAGCAACTGAAGCCCTAATGCCTTAGGTCCGTCACTGGGCGGGACGGGGCAGGAGGGGGCAGGACGACCCTCCCAAGGCTGCAGACACCACACACACAGGGGCACACACACCCCCACACACAGGGGCACACACCCCCACACACAGGGGCACACCCCCCCCACACACACAGGGGCACCCCCCCACACACACAGGGGCACATCCCCCACACACGGGCACACCCCCACACAC
>NC_043709.1:1696424-1700978 GCF_006229205.1 Suricata suricatta
GCACTTTGCTTAGCTCGTGGCTCGGCCCCCGCAGGCCACCTGCCCTCTCGGTCCTCCTGTCCCCACATAAAACATAGTTCCTGGAAGCGTGACGGGTTTGCGGGAAGGACCCGGGGCCACCTGCCGACCAGCTCGCCCGCCTGGCCGCCCCGTCCCGGCTCCCGGCGGAGCACAGGCCGGCACCGGGTCCTGGCGAGCCTGCACTGCTGGGGGTCACCGCGCAAGCACATCCCCACAGCAGGTGCCAGCGGTGCCACGTGGGCCAGGGCACACCCACACGCACCTTCCCCACTCCGGGGAGGTGGGTCCCAGAGGAGGGGCTCTTGCAAACGGTGGAGCCCCCTCTCTCAGCCCCACGCACTTGGGGCACCGGACGGGCGTCGGCAAGCCCGCGCCAGGCACTGCCAGGGGCACAGGCTCGCAGGCCCCAGCCCCGAGGGCGGCGAGCGGGGCGCATAATCCAAATGCTCCCGCAGGTGCGTCACCCCCTTTCCTCACGGCCGCCGGCTTCCGGGGCGCTCACCTGCACGTGCGGGTGCGGCGGCCCCCCACATGCTGCCATCACACCCTCCCCAGGACAAACCCGGCCTGTGCCCAGCGCACACCCCTCCCCCGAACGGACGGACGGCACACCCAGAAATGTGGCCTTGCCGAGGCCAGGAAAACCCCAGAGAGTCCACCCCAGCTCAGCCCACCCTCGGCAAGGCGTCCTCATGCCATGCCGGCCCCCAGCCCGCGCCCCAGCGGGACAGGTCCCCACCTCCCCCCTTGGCCCTCAGACCCCCTCCTGCGCCCACAGGACACTGAGGATGGGAATCTGCGTTCCCAGGAAGGACACCTTCGTGAGCCACCTTCCCGAGACCTCGTCACTTCGGCACCGAGGGGACAGGTCCGTTTACTGCTGCGGCTTTGAGACAGAAGGGGCCATTCTAGCTCCCTGGGGGTTATTTGAAAAATACTCACATGGAGCTTGGGGTCCTGGGCAGGGGTCCGGACCCCAAAGGACGTCTGTGCTGGCTGCATCGTTCCGGGCTCCCCGTCGGCATGGGGAGGAGGGTGCCGGGGAAAACGGCAGCGGAGGAGCTTCCGAGGGACAAACGGAACAGCCCCGCGGCCGAGCTCCTGCAGACTCAGCCCACGGCCGAGGGCAGGGGAGGCCAGCCCCGGGGCCCCGCGTGCCTGTCGCCAGCAGCCAGAGCCCGGCCCGTCTGGCAGAGCCACAGCGCATGGCCCAGAATCCCGGAGAACCAGCAGCTCTGGGGTCTGAGTGCCCAGGGTCAGAAGCACACGCTCGGGGCTCAGTGGTCCTGTGCTGATGTGCCCTGCCCAGGGACCCGGTGTGCCCCTCACCTTCCCTGAGCTGCCTTCACCTCCAAAGCCAGAACCTCCCCTGAGACTGTCATGAGGATTTGTGGGGTGTGGGGTGCTTGCTGGGTACGACCCGCAGGGAAGGGCACGCAATGCCAGCACCCCCTTTCCAACAGTGACGCGCGGGAACCCTGATGCCTCACTGCAGGGACACGCCTGCTGACTGGGTCCCCAGAGTCCTGATGCAGCGGCAGCACGTGTCCCTTTGGGCGTCAGGTCCAGCCTCTGTCATCAAAGCCCCGAGCGCAGGAATGTGCCAGGAATTTGAGAAGCAGAAAGGCTTCCATGGTGAGCCTGGAACAGAGCCTGGAACAGAGCCTGGAACAGAGCCTGGAACAGAGTCTGGAACAGAGCCTGAGAACCAGGATTCCAAAGCCAGGCAAGGCTTCTAGGTGCAAAGGGGGTATGAGATGCTCCCAGAGTGGGGGGCTCTGGGGCAGCTGGCTCAGTCTGGGCTATGACTGGAACCACAGGAGGAGCTGACCTCAAGGACCCCTGTGGGCTTTGGATGCGCTCAGTTTCCTCCTGCACTTGGTGGATCAGAAGTTGCTAACGGCCCTTCCACTGGGCAGGCAGCAATACCTGCTCCAGCTGGTCTTCAAAGTCAGAGTCAGACAGGTGAGACCCTATGTCCACACCAGCTCCTGGCTACCCAGATCAGGGCCTCATTCATACTCAAGTGTAAATACTGACCTCGGCAGTCAAAGCAGAAGAACACCGCTCTGATCTAGCCTACCTAGAAAGCAGGACAGTGGAGACAGTGGAGAAGCCTCAGAACCTCTGTGAGGCTCACCGCCCCGTGTAAATGAGACCCACACCACGTGGCCTCGAGGGGACAGAGACGCTGCCTGTGTGGAAGCGCCAAACCCCCTCCTGAACAGAGACGGGGTGCCTTCGGCGTGAGCACACACAGCAGGAACGAGCTGTGTGGCCCTGCTGGCACTTGCAGAGGCTCAGTAACTGTTGGGGACAAAGGACCTCAAGTCCAAGGCCGGGGAAGCCTTCCGGTGAGCTCGCGGGACCCAGGCCAGCAGCAGCTGTCCTTCCCCAGGTCCCAGGGAGCCGGTGCGGAGCTGCAGCCGCTCCAGACAGAAATCCGACCTGCAGAGGTTCTGGAGACACCGAGTCCAGAGCTGCGTCCTGCCTGGTGGCACCGGCTCCCCCAGCTCGGGGGGGAGGGGGCCTGGACCCGGGGCCTCCCTTGTCACCAGCAGCCCTGAGAACTCCACGGCCCAGTGGGGGCATCGGGGGAGGGGCCTGGACCTGGGTTAAGCCAGGGGAGGAGGACATCACTGCTCTACAATGGTGACTGATGCAGAACGTGACACCAGAAGGAGGTCCTTCCACAGTGAGACACGTGTGATCCGCTCTGGCCTGCAGGCCCCCCGGGCCCGTCTCCTCTCCCAGCTGCGTGCAGGGACATCGGGGGCCTCGGGCCCCTGCGTGCACCCCCCTGCCGCTGCCCAGGCCCCAAGAGGCATCAGAAGCACAGATGAGACACAGGTCGCACATCCGACCACCACGCCCCTCACTGGCTGCGGCCCCACGGGGCAGAGCAGGCTGGGCTGGGCATCCCCGCTCACGGGTGCCTGGCCCACCCCACGGAACGTTCTGGCTCACCACAGACTCCCGTGAGGGATCTTCCCCGTCTGATCGACAGAGCCGCATCTTGCGCCTCTGCCTCTCCAAAGCGCCCGGGCCCATCGCCGGCCCCAAGGATGGGGACTGAGCAAACAGGGTTTCAGGTCTGGGGGGTGGCAAGCGCAGCTGATCAATACGCTGAGGAAGGTTCCAGACTTGGCCTGTGCAGGACAGGAAGCCTCTTCTCGAGGGGTCCAGCCTGCCCCCGCCCTCAGGCCACCGCGGACGGGGCTGGCGAGCTGGGGGACAAAGGCCACTTCCCAGGACATAGAAGACAGAGACCCTCCAACCGGCTGGGACAGGGTGGGAAGCGTCCAGGATTTCCCTGGGAGGCGGTGCGGAGGGCATCCGGGCGGAGGCGGCCGGCGGCCACCTGGCTGCACGTCTGGTCTCCTGTCTGCAGACAACGCCCCCCTTTTCACGCTGGGACCCCAAGATGGAGGCAGAGACAGAAGCAAACAAACACTGACCGGAGCAGCAAATGCATTTCTGTCAACAACAGAACACTGACCTTTTTTTTACAGTTTATTTCATTTTGGGGGGAGAGAGAGAGAGAGAAAGAGAGAGAAAGAGAGAGAGAGACCCCCAAGCAGGCTCCACACTGACGGAGAGGAGGTTGATCACACGACCTGGAGATCATGACCTGAGCTGAAATCAGGAGTCGGACGTTTAACGGACTGAGCCGCCTAGGCGCCCACATAACACTACCCTGATTACAAGTCTAGGCGGTGCAGGGTGGGCGACGGGGCCGTGGCCCGCGTCTCACAGACCCAGACGGGCTGGGACAGACCTGGGACGCCGCCCGCTGCCGCCTCCAACCTCCCAGACGCTTTCCGTGCTGAGTTTCGCCGTTAGTCGGGGGGCTCCCGTCTCTCATCGGAGGGGTTCGGAGAACTTCGGGGGCTCATTCACAAGCCCACTCCCGGGTCTGGGTTGTGAGAACCTTGTGTGGCACCTGTGTGGTTTGGCCGGATGGGACACCAGGGCTCCCTGCGCCCCTGTCACCACACCAAGTTTCCATGATGCTGACGGGTTCAACCCAATGCCCCCCGGTTCTCCAGGTGCCCCTGGGGGGCTGGGAGCTTCCTCAGAAAGGGGGCAGAAACCCCCTCCGGATGACAAACACGAGAGAGCTCAAAGTCATGAGGAGCCCTGGGGAGAACATGTGTCCGCACGCAGAGCGTTCCCCCACAGCAGAGCCCCCTGAAGGGAGCCGGTGGAGGAAAAACACCCAGCGAGTGCACAGAAGTGCAGGACGACCCCCGTCGCTCCCGTGTCCAGCACTCCCCAGCTTCTGCTCCGCCCGGCCCTGCCCCGGCCCTGCCCTAGAGGCCCAGCCCCCGCCTCAGGCCCAGAGCCCCTACCCCATGCCAGCCCCTACCCCAGCCCCAGCCCCAGCCCCTGCCCCCACCCCAGACTCAGACCCTACCCCTACCCTAGGCCCAGAGAACCTGCCCCAGCCCCTGTCCTTACTCCAGCCCCTGCTCCCACCCCAGCCCCTGCCCCAGCCCTACCCCTACCCCTGTCCCAGCCCCTGCTCCCACC
>NC_043709.1:1701078-1710573 GCF_006229205.1 Suricata suricatta
ACCCCAGCCCCAGCCCCAGCCCCAGACGCCCAGCCCCGCCCCCCCCAGCCCAGGAACAGAAATTCGCATCAGATAATTGACAGGTGTCCTACTCGGCCCATTAATGGCATTCCGCTGCATCTGAGGAGACCTCGGGTAACGGATGCTATGGCAGGAAAATAAGGTAAAAACAGCCAAAGTGCTTTTTTGAAAGAGAGGCCACTCCGTGAGTCCAGCGGCATCTGAGACCCCTTCCAGGGCATGAGCGTCTCCACTCTGAGAATCGTAACAGGACGGTCCTGCCCAGGGCCACTGGATGCCCCTCGGGACACCACGGTCCTGCTCCTGGGCGGTGTTGACACCAACCCGCCCTGGTATCCCGATACTCCATCAGCTGGGAGGCTGCAGACACGTCCCCCGGCTCTGTCCCCACGCTGCTGACAGGACACAGCCCGAGCCCGGCAGCCGGACTCACTCGGCCCCGCGGGCTTGCACAGAAGCGAGTGACCTGGGACACGTTCACTGGCAGGGCCCCTCGAGGCTGATCCTAAGCAGACATGAGCCTTCAGGAAAGAGGGAACGAGAAGCCAGCCCCCAGCTACCGGCAAGGACCCCGGGAGACCCCGGCCCGCCCCGGGCTGGCACAGCGCCCCCCTGAAGTCCCAGACAGAAGAAGAGCACACAGGTGGGGCTGGGCGGCGCCCCTGCGCGGTCAGAGGACGGCATCCCAGCCCCTCCCCGCGGCCGCGCAGGGGCCCAGAGTGGGGGCGGGGAGAAGACTGGCCCATCTCCCGGCTGGCACCTCCAGGGCAGGGAGAGGAGGCCCACGCAGGCTCCCCTGCCCCGTCTGGGCCCCACTGCTCCATCCAGGGCCACGACATCACCCGGCAGCAGGGACACCGCTCTCCGTGTGAAGGCCCGGCGACCCGTCAGGATCCACGGGCCACCGGCTTCGTGCCCCCGGGCCGGTGAGGCCTCAGGGGCCAGCCCCAGCCGTGGTCCAGCAGAGCCCCAGTGCCTGCACGACCGAACCCCGAGCCCTGAGTCGCTTCCCACCGCAGACGCCTCCTGCACCCCGGGTCTGCTCCCGCCTCTCCCCAGGCACCCCTTCCCTGGAGAGAGGAGCCCGGCCCAGAGGACTTTCAGGGGACAAGCAGAGGCCCCAGACCCCTCGTCCCCTGGCCGCATCCAGCTGCAAGATCTCGTGTCACGGGCGGTGGGTCTGAGCACAAGTGAAGAACAGTGCACACATGCTGCAAGTGAGCAGGCCTGGGTCCTCGCCCACCGGTGCAGGGGCCAGATGAGTGCCCCGGACACCAAGAGGGTGAGCCGGGTCCCGGGGTCAGGGAGTGAGGTCACGGGAGGAAGGCAGAGCTGCCTGGGCCATCGCGGGGGTTGCCCAATGGGGTAGCCCAGAGCAGCTGGAGGAGGCGGCAGGGCCAAATGCCCCGCTGAGCCTGGCTGGCTGGTCTGAACCCAGGGGACCCCCAGGCAGAGGTCAGAGTGACCGTGCCAGGGACAGGACAGGTGAGGGACAGGATGGTGAGGCCGGGCCATTGGGCTGCTCCCCAGCGGAGACAACACACACATGCCCCCATCTCTCCTTCCAGGGCAAAGAGCAAACATAGCAGGCACCTGCCAGCCCGGGGCAGTACCGCAGGGCCCAGAACCCCCCCAGCACCCGCCAGCCCTGCCCGTATGGCGGGGACCCTTGAGGTGAGGCGGCCGCCTGGGCTCTGTGATACAGAAGGGTGTCAGCCAGGGCAGGGACCAAAGGAAGGTGGGACCCAGCTCCCGAGAGCGTTACTACAAGCCAGTCCCGGATGACTCACTTCTCAATTAGCCACCTCATTCTGGGAAGAGCCTGTCACGCCCACTAAGTGTCAAGGAATGTTTTGACAGGATGTGCTCTGCAGCCCAGCCAGGGCGGACGTGGCACAGCGCTGGCGCCCCCGCCCCCACGGTGTGGAGGGTCCCCGCACGCACTGTGTGCTCAGGGACACAGCTCGTGGACGCAGGGGGCTCCCTCTGCACCAGGTGACCCGGCGGCCCACCCCTTCTCTGGAAGCTCACTCAAGGTGTTTGTCCAGCGATGTTCCTACTTCATTATGTGAGCGACAGGCCAAATCCCCCCGGTCCTTCAGCCCAAAGAGCTGGAGCAGAAAGCAAACAGCAGTCCCTGTGCTGGGCTGCAGGGGCGGGGGAGGGTCCTGCGGCCTCCGGGTACCTGCCTCCGGGGCGGGTACCAGCCCCGCCAGCCCTCGGGACTCAGCTCTGTTTGCGGCCAGGAACCATCAGCTTCGGGAGGGAAACTGAGGCCCAGCAGGGGACGACAGGATGTGTTCGTGCACGTGCACACGCACGGACACGGCATCGAGGGGCGGGGCGGGGAAGCGGTGGAAGGGAGCCGCCGGGCCACACCTGCGGGTCCCGTCTCCGCGGCTGAGAAAATCCTCAGGAAGAGCCAGCCTTAACCACTCCTGTCTTACCAAACAGGGGTCCCTCGGGACGCTGGCTCTGTGCGGGGGCCACACCAGGTCTGGCTGGAGATGCACAGAGTCTGAGGAGCAGAGCGGTGTGCACTCTGGGCCTGGGGGCTACAGGGAGCACGGGTGTGTGTGTGCACGAGTGTGAGTGCGTGCAGTCTGCAGAACGTGCATCCTCACGGTGCGGCACCCCCACGCGTGGGAGCTAAGTGGCTTCTCTGTGCCCGCCCCACAGACATGTGGGGCCTAGGGAGGGAGGGCTTATTTCACCTGGAAAGAAGGACACGCTGGACAGGCTGTTCACGCTCAAGTCCTGAGTTACACCAGGCGTGCTGGCGGCCCGGACGATCCCCTCCCTGCACAGGGCTCCTCGGCCAGCCCAGCGAACGGCAGCGGAAGGGGCGTGCTGCAGCCCCCCAGGGTAGTGGCTCCGACTGCCCCAAAAGGACTGAAATAAAGGCATTTTTCAGCAGCCAAAGGGCCTTCGAGTGGCAGCAGAACTTTATGGAAGGAAAGGCACTGAAGACACGTGTTCCACTGAGCTCAGGCGGAAATCTCTGAATCACACGTAGGGACCCGACTGCCCCTCGGAGGGGAGCGGCTGGATGCCGGGGAGGGCGAGCGGGCGCCCTCCCAGCACGGGGTCAGGACCGTCTCTCGCCTCCGAGTGGCGGCATCACCATCAGCAACACGTGCGAAACGCAGACGACAGACTGCAAGTGGCTGGCGAGCCGGCGCGGCCTCCCGGCTCCGGAAAGCAGACGGGCGTGGAAACGTGTGCAGACACCTCCTCTCCCAGCACACAGCCTTCCCGGCGGGCGGTGCGCTCTGGGCGGGCACAGAGGTCGGGTCGGCTGGGCCCACACACCTGCTGGGGGCGGCGCCCCGGGCTCAGCACCCTGGAAGCCCCGCGCCGGCTGTCAGCCACAGAAACCTCCCCGAGGTTGTCACCGGGCTGGCGCTGAGCCCCGGGACCAGAGTCTTACTCGACAAGCCGGGAAACACCCGGGCCGGCGGGCTGACTGGGGACACACAGACTAGAGCGGGGGTCCTGGCCTGGACCCGAGGGCAAAGCCCACAGAGCCCAGGACGGCCCCACCCCAGGGACACCCAAACGCGCACAGTGCTGGGGGCAGAAACCCCGAAGCAGGGGGGTGTGGGAGAGACAAGTGTTCAGGGAACTGAAGGGTCGTGGAGGCTCCGGAGGAGGAGCCACGGAAAGGAGAGAGGCCACTGCGCATGTCCTCAGGGCCCTACATAGTCTCCCTCTTTTTGTCTCCCTTTGAAATCTTTTTCTATTTTTTTTATTAAAATTTTTTTTTATGTCTTTTGTTTTTGAGAGACAGACACAGTGCAAGCAGGGGAGGGTCAGAGAGAGAGGGAGACACAGAATCTGAAGCAGGCTCCAGGCTCTGAGCTAGCCGTCAGCAGAGCCTGATGCGGGGCTCGAACCCACGAACAGTGAGATCATGACCTGAGCCGAAGCCCGATGCTAACCGACTGAGCCATCCAGGCGCCCCTAAAATCTTTTTCATCACTTGATACTGTGGGAGCAGATTGACCCTGGAGGATCCTGCCAGTTTTCAGACATCTCTCCAGCCCCAACCCGTCATTTGGTCACGCCCCCAGCCCTTCAGCCACGCCTCCAGGCCTTCAACCCCACCCCAGACCTTCAGCCCGGCCTTAAACATTTGACCACGCCCACAGCCTTCAACTCCACCCAGCCCTGTGGCCACACCTCCAGCCCCATTTCCTGAGCCATTTAACAATGCCCCCAGCCCTCAGTCCCGCCCTTAGACGTTTGACCATTCCCTCAAGCCTTCAACTCCGCCCTAGTCCTTCAGCCCCGCCTTTAGATGTTTGGCCACGCCCCCAGACCTTTGGTAACACCCCCCAGGGCTTCAATTGGGCCCAGCCCTTCATCCCGCCCCTAGATGTTTGACTACGCCCCCAGACCTTGGCCAGGCCTGCCTGACTGGAGTTGGCCTGCTGAGGGCAGGGGTCAGGGTGCCAGGATCAATGAGGGTTTGCTCCAAGAATCGGGCAGGCAATCCCCTAGTGGCCATGTCATGGCCAGTGCTCAAAGCCTAAAACAGGATGAAGTGAGCATGCACGGCCAGCGGGCATCCGGATGAACAGTCCTGCACTGGGCAGGGAGGTGAGGCAGTGTGTTCAGGGGAGGCTTCCTGGAGGAGGAGGCTCTCTCCCCGGACCAGCCCAGTTCACCGTGTCTTCCCGCAGTCAGCGGCAGTTACTGCTTGAGGGGACCCGGCAGGTAGTGAGGGAACATCACAGTGACCCAGCCAGACCAAGCTGTGCAGGTGAGAACAGCCGCGCACACTTTCCTAAGGGAGGCCCCTGGTGGAGGCCTGGGGCCGGACTGGCCAGAGCAGGACGGAGGCATCAGAGTCCCCCCGGGAGGGAAGATCAGCTTTGGGAGGTCCGCTGCGACCCGAGCAAGGGGGCAAGTGCTGAGGCATGACGAGGAGAAGAGGCACAGAGCTCTCACTCAAAGGGCAGCCGTGGGGGGGGGCACAGGGTGACCAGGGGCAGGGGCACCAATGAGGATGGTGCTACGGTGCCAGGAGGGGACGGGGTCACAACAGTGAAGGCAGACCTGGAGGACAGCAAGATGCATTTTGGAGGAAGACCGCACACGCGGGCCGGACACAGGGGCCGCAGAGGCGGGGCCCTGCTGAAGATCAGGCAGGAGAGAGAAGGCTCCGGGATAGTACGGGGTTCAGGGCCGGACCCCGGGCTGCTGCCTGCCGTTCTGAGGTTGGGACTGGCTGTGACCGGACAAGGCAGGGGCCCCAGCAGAACCGTGTGCCGGGCCCAGGCTGCATGTCCCCTGCCCGACTGTCTTTGCTTTGTGCTGATGTCCAGTCCCCTCGGGAGTACGAGGCCAGGATGGCCACCACCACGCTCACCTCTCTTCCTCAGGGCCCCTAATTCCCCTAATTCCCAGACACCTGGCTCAACGGGAGATAAGGGCTCCTGCCTTACACAGGTGCCCCGGGCTGGCCCTCCGCTGCCCCTGCCTCGTGCAACAGATGTGGGAGGACAGCCGGGAGCCTACACAGGACCCCCAGGCCAGTCCCTCGGTGGGGAGGCCGACCCCAGGCAGGACACTGCCAGGGACCTGGAACAGGAGGTGGCAGCTCTGGCCGATGAGAGCCCCCTCCCAGGCGGACTCTCGCTAAGAGGCCACTGTCCCGGGAGCCTGTGGTTCTCCAGGGTGTGGCTGCAGAGTGGGGACGGGCCCCCCAGAGACCAGAGGAGCAGGGGGATCTGGAGGGCTCCAGCCTGCGCCCTCGTTCCTGGAGGCCGCGTGGCCTCCGGAGCCCTCCACCACACCCACCAGGGTGCAGTGGGAGGATGGGGGGCCCCCATCTCCTGCCAGCCGCTCGGCGTTTCTGGAAAGCCCTGAAGCCCAGACCGACTGTGTTGCCTGGTGGGAGTTTCAGCGCGTGCTCCGGGCGGGTCTGGTAGGCTGCAGACCAGAGTGTGCAGGTGGCAGCCGGCCCCTCGGGATGCTGCTGGCCCTCTGGCTCGGGGCTCGGGGGGGGCCTCCGGGGCAGAGGGACGCCCTGCAGCAGCCTCGGGGCACTGAGGCAGCCAGCCCCAAACTCCAGCTCCAAGGGTCTGTGAAGGCTGAGCAGGGGACACCACCAGATTCCACTGGCCTGGTGTGCCGGCTTGGGCCCCAGAGCCCAGCCCGTGACACTCCCCCAAACAAATGGCAATGGGCAGGTCTGCGGGCCCTCACCCCCACCCTCCGCCACCAGCTGCAGCTGTCACTCCAGCCTCTGATTCCCCCCCTACAAGCAGGAGAACCCGATCCGGGTCCTCCTTGTCAATCTCCTCCCAGCCTCTCGGTCGTCACCCACGGCTCTGGGTGACAGGTGGCATTCTGTAGAGGTCATTAACTCCAGAGCACCACGTTTTAATGCAGAAACGAGCCCTCCTAACCGGCGCAGCTGCGAAGCTATATAAAGAAATGGGGATTTTAATGTTTTGCTTTTCTTCCCTTTTCTAGTGCCACATTATCATAACATTTCCCCATAATTACGTCCATAAAAGTCACCTGAAAACACTTCACGCCACGGAAGTTGATCTACACATGTCATCCCGTGGATGTCAAGGGGCGAGTCCCGAGCAGGGAAATCCAGCCCAGAGGCCCGGTGCCGAGCCGACCCGCTGAGCCGGGCGGGGGACACGGCCCCCTTCCCGGGATCAGTGTCCTCTGTCCTCAAGAGTGAGGCACCAGAGACAATCCTGGGAGGCCGCGGTCCCCTGCTCCCCAGATCACCTCCCCGGGGGGCTCTGCCCCGGAGGACACTGCCTCGTGCGCGCTCCGGCCGCCAGCCCGGTCATTCGAATCCCACCACAGAGGTGACTTGTCTCTATAAAGCTGAAAGGGAGAAGCACGACATCTCCAGCCAGAAATCCATCAAATAAAAACACCCAGAAAGAAAAACAAAAACAAAAACCTTGAGATGTGACGAGAAATAAACTTGTGAATGACGTCACTTCATTAAGCCCGGTATTTCTAACTTCACCTCTCCAGGAACCCCAGAAATAAAATTTGAACAGCAGGAAAGTAGCATCTTCTTATCTCTCCTAACTATGCAATAAATTACATTTATACAGAAAATGCAGCATCAGAGAACCCACGCTCGGTTAGTATGCTAATGGATTAAAAACAATTCAGAAGTTGTTTGTAATTTCTTCTCCTCGTTGCAGCCGAGACTGTGAGATTTAACTCAAAGCTACGCGTCAACTTTGACAGGATTAATTGGGGAAAAATTCCATGTCAGAAATCTCTGCACGCCAGGAATGTCTGCCCGCCAAGCCGTTCCCAAGGGCGACAGCACAGTGCTCTCCACCTCTGGACGAAATACTGCATACGAGGGTCAAAGTCAAGGCTTGGCATCCTACCGCATTCCACTAGCTCATCATTTTCCCCCGTCTCCCTCGCCGGCGTGCGGCCTCGGTGCCGGGAGCCAGCGAGGAAAGACCACATCCTGAGCCACGAGCACCCGGCCACAGTCAGAGCCCTGTGGCCGCCCCAGCGCGGCCCCACGCCCTCCGAGCACCACATCCGGTCCCAGCGCTCTGCGCCAGACAAGCCAGGGCTGAGGCGACACGGGCCAGCTCTTTCTGAGCCACAAGGAAAGAGGCTTCCCAGACGCGACGGAGGAGTTTCAACTTTCTCCCCCAGGCTCACCATCCCTCAAGCCAACGAACACCTACGCTCCCTCCCTGCTGTCCAGAGGATGTCCCCACCCCGCCGAGTGCGCGTCTTCAAGAAAGCCATCCAGGACCCCCTTCCCCTTTCTGCTTTTCCTGGCAATTCTTCCCCAATGGGAGAAAATGACAAGACTGTGTCACTATAGCAACTAACCTAATTGGTGGACTGTAGGTCTTTCTCCAGCCAGAGGGTGGAGCCCATCTCCCTACAAATCCGAGGCTCAGCCCGCCGGCCGCACAGCACAGCATCCCTAACTGAAAACCAGGCCAAGCTTTCAGCAGCGCCGGGAAGTGAACACCTTCTGGGCTGCAGAGAAACGCTCAGATTTAATAGGCAGGATAATTGAATCCTGTATGATACTTATCAGTTTCCCTAATTAATATGATACAAATATATCTGCTCCATAACACAAAACATTTGGGGTAATAAAAATCCTGACTGATAACAAAAACAATTTACAAACAAGGATGCAGACGATTCTCATTCGTCCCAGATAGATTGGAAAAGAGAACAGAAATCATAAGAACTGTTTAATTGGCATTTCATCTGCTTTATCCCTCACACACACAAAAAGTGTAGCTGTCGCTTTTTTTCTGCAGGACCGCTGTTCCACGCTATAGATGATGATCATGCCTGTTTCGTATTTTAGTAAAATGTTTTAATTTCTCCAAGTGCATTTCCGGTGAAATGGGGTGTGTCTGGAAATACCTCATCTCATTGTCAATTATTCCATTACACGGAAATGGCAACAACCATGAAAATGTGCTTCACCCACCCAAGCTTCCGTTATTAATGATTTCTGCTCTTCCGAAGCAGACGGTCACCCAGTGTCCTTGTCCTGGTGCAAGAAGCTGTTTCCTGAGCCCCAGGGGGGCTGTTTGGCGGCAGGCTGAGGGTGCTGTGGGTGGGGACCCCGGGTACCAGGTGTGTCTGACCAAGACCTGAGGCAGACACCCATCCTGCAAGGGTGTGAGTGTGGGGTCCTGGCCCTGGGAAGGTGGGGCCCGGGGAAGCCCTGGCAGCACGTGGGGGTGGCAGCGTTGCAGCCATGGCCAAGGTCTCCTCTACTTAACAATTGGCAGCGCTCTGTTTCCCCCCTGAAGGGCTGCCTCCCCGCCCAGCTGCCTGGCAGGTTCTCACCTGGGACCCCAGGACGCTGAGGCCAGCGGTGGCCAGCGACAGCGGGCCCAGGGGGAGGGGTTCTGGGAGCTACAGCCCCCTCCCCAAACACTGCTGCCGGGGACCTCTCCCCGGATGCCAGCAGGAGGAGTCTCCTTCGAATGGAGTTTATCCGCCACAGCCCTTTGCACATCACCAAGGAAGCCCCGCTGGGGCTCCGCTCGGGAACCCTGTGAGGGTCGTCTGAGGGCCGAGATGACCGCGGGGAGCCAGGGGCAGGCGCGACCTTCGCCCCCAGCCGCGGCCCCGGCAGCCGGGCCCAGAGAGTGGCAGCGGCGCCCCCTGGGCAGCCCGGGTCACCGCCCCACGTGGCGGGGGGAAGGGGGCTTCCCGCCCTGCGCCCCCTCCCCTCATGGGGCGCCCGCCCCCCCAGCAACTGTGGGCTGTGCACGAGGGGGCCAAGGAAGTAGGGCGATTCCGCTCCGATTCCAGCGGGCTCGGCTGTCCCAGGACGCCACCGCCGGGTCTCCGTGGTCCGCCGCGGGCTCGTTCCAGAGACAGAGGGAGGCTGGGACCGCGAGCCGGGAGGCCAGCACTTCGAGGTGGCGGCGCGGGAGCCGGGATCGGCGCTGGCCTCTTTTTTTTTTTTTTTTTTTT
>NC_043709.1:1710673-1715755 GCF_006229205.1 Suricata suricatta
CCCAGGCCGCGCCTCTGGATGGCGACAGAGACGGCCCGGCGCGCCCGATGCCTGGGCACCGAGCGGGGAGGCCAGGCCCGGCCGGCGCGAAGTTTGTGGACTTGGGCTGCGGGCCCCGGGCGCCCCTCCTCCCTCCCGCAGAGGCCCGCGACGCCGGCGCCCAGACTTTCCTGTAAGTATAGGGTGCTTTGGGCCCTACCCCAGAGGCGCCAGCCCCCGTTCCGGGTTGTGCGCCCGCGTCCCCAAACTCACAAGAGCACACAGCCTTGGACCCGCGCGGAGTCAGCTGAGGTCAGCGCCCAGGAGGGCTCTTCCTGCCCCCAGGGCCAGCGCTGCGAGGCGGGGACACACGTCCCTAGCAGCAGCGTCCTTGTCCCCTGCCTGACGCCTCCACCTTTGCCCACCACCCTGGCCCTGACAAGCCCTCTCCTTGCCGTCACCTGATGAGGCTCCCGTCTTAGGTCTCCAAAGCCCGGGGGTCTGATCCCCGCTGGGTGGACTTTCTGAGCTGGTGACAATGATTGTAAGTCATTGCATTTGCACAGTTGAAGAAGATCAGGAAAACGGAATCATTCCTATAACAAGAGGAGAGTGGATGCAATATGTCCTCTGAGGTCAGATCCCCCAACCCCGCCTCTCTCTGGTATCCCCCCAGCAAGACGGGCCTCCAAGGCCAGAGGCTCGCCAGGTGGGGTCCGCAGCCACAGTGCCCAGTCCAAGCACTGCCTTGCTGCGGCTCTGCCGTCGCGCTCAGAGGAGCCCCTCCTTCCCGATTCAGAGGATCTTCTGATCCTGCACAAGGAGGGGGCCCCCGAGGACCCCGTGAGATCTTGTTGGAACTGGAGAGCCTTTCCCAGGGGCCACTAGACAGCCTGACACAAAGATGGTCTCCAGCATCCCCCCCTCACCTGGCATCCTGCCGGCCAGGCCTTGAAGACCGTGAGGCTGTGATGAGCACGGAGGGCACAAGGGCCCTGCACACGCACCATGCACACGGGCACCACACGGCACACGTGCACACATATACACATGTGAATACACGATTCCTACATACCATACACACGTTCTTTCACTTGCACACGCACCACACACACACACTCACAGACCGTGTGGAGGAAACCAAGGCAGCCAGGAGCAGCTGCAGGCCAGGCCCCTCGCCCAGTCCCCGTGGTGCTCGGTGAGCACGCCTCTCCCGCTCGGGCAGCGCTCCTGCTGTAGTGTGACTGTGTCCAGGGTGATTTTCTTCATAAATTTTTCTATTCCTGTTTAATTAAAATGGTCTGACTTCCCTTCTCGGTGCCTTCCTAATGCAGCTTCCGGATTCGCCCTGCTGACACAGAGGCACCACCGACCCTGGGCTCCTTAAAACCTGGGTGGGGGGGCGCATGTGCTGGGCTGATGTCCGCCCCCTGGCCCCGGGAGGGGCTCCCGTGCTGTCCCCGTGGCTCCCGAGGGATGCCGGGATCTCTAGCTCTTAAGTTCCCCCTTTGATGGCAGCCTTTCATCCTGTGAAGAAGGATGTGGCTTTTCCCAATGTGACGTGTTCCATTTCATCCTGTCCATTCTGAACTCCTGTTATGTTCCGGACATTTCTTCATCCAGCAGCCATTCGATGGGAGCCTTCTAGACGTCACTGCTGCAGGAGAGGAATTAAACAAGACACACACGCTCTGTCCCCTGGAAATGTGTGCTTGGTGTGGGGAGCGGTTGAGGAGACCGGCCAGCACAGCGCAGTGTGGCCAGGCCGAGACGGGAGGGCTGATCCGCCGAGGAAGAGCCTGTGGCCCCCGAGTGCACGTGGGGGCAGGGAGGGTGTCGAGGGAAGCTTCCAGCAGGAGCGGTTTTCCAACATGTTCAGTGCCTTAGCAAGAGCGCACACACACACACACACACACACACACACACACACACGTGAAGTGACAGTTTCACAAAACAATACTCACACTCTCTAGTCGCTGTGCTGTTTTCCATTCTGCCCTAACTCATCCCGGAAACACTAGCAGCGCACCGACCGCTGTGTTTACTGAAATTTTCCTTGCCGGACAAGCCCTGGTCCGGGAGAGATGTGACCTGCATTGAATTGGGGAGGATACATGGGAGCTGTCACAGCAAAGGTCAGAGTAACGCGGTGGCGGTGGGCAGGGGGCGGGCCCCAGCAGAGGTGGGGGGTGAGCTTGGCACAGGCTCTCTCTTGGAGCTCACAGCACGAGGCTTCTGTGGCTGCCACACAAGGGGTTGACATGTGTAAGGAAAGTATATTCAAAGACACTTGTTAAAGACGGCGACACAGACCTGGGTCTGGGCCCGCGGGATGAGTGTGGGGACCCGTGGGATGGGCTCCAGCCGGGGCGCTGGGGGTTTCTAGGCCCGGAGCAGGCAGGGCCGTGGGCAGAGCGTGACTGAGAGGAAGTGTCGGAACCAGGGGCTCCGGTCACTCTGACTTAGTGGGGTTCTTGTTACACTGATTGTACACAAAGTGCGCCCGTGGCCCCGGAGGGGACTCGGGGCCTGGCGGAAGTCCAGTAGAGCAAGGAATCTTCGTCAGACAGGAAAGCTTCATGAATCTGGGGTGTAGTGACTGCGTCCATGCCGGGTACTGAAGTCCATGCTGAGTACTGAATCTGGAGTGTACTGACTAAGTCCCTGCTGGGTACTGAAAAGCCCTACAGGGAAGAGAAAAGAGAGCAGAGCCCTTGGAATCCAGGAAGGTAGAGAGTCCGGAACCAGCGAGGTTGGAAAGGGCTGGGAGGGGATAAGAGGGCCGGGCGGCCATGATGACGGCCGGGGTCTCCGACGAGGGGAGGATGATTGATTAGGCGACGCGGCCGGACGCAGCCCGGAGGCCAGGGCAGAGGCTGGCGGCTCCCGGGGGGCTGGTGAGAGACCAAGATGCAAACTGAGGATGAGGGATGAGCAGGGCGCTGGGTTCTGTTGCTAGGAAACAGAAAGCGCAGTTCTGGATCCCGAAGCCCGCTGCCAAGTGGCAGTTTGTTGCTGGCGATTGGCTGGTTTTGAGGGCTGGCCAGGCTGGCCAGGACCTTAAACTCCGAAGCCCCGTAAGCGTACTGGGGACCCGCACCCCGCTGCCCTCCACGCCCAGCCCACAGGGAGGTAGTTGCGTGGCCCGGGGTTGGGGGGCAGGGCCTGTGTCCCACCCCACCCCAGGCCCAGAGCCCCGGCCCACGGGGGAGGCCACCTGCACCCCAGCTGGCCCGGAGAGCCCCAGGAGTGGCCCACGGGGGTGGCTGACCGTGGCCCTCATTCCACGTGTGCGCAGGGAATCTGAGCGTCTCGTCTGCAGGGCCCATGTGCGCCCCTTTCCCGCTCCGCTTCCAAACGGCGGGGTGCTGACTGCGGTCCCCCCGCCGACCATGCGGAACGTGTTACATTTCTCATTTCAGTCGCGGTGCTGGATGCTTAACTGGGTGAGATTTGGCCACACCTCCGCCAGGGTGTTTTATGGGGAGGCAGGTGTGTGAAGGGTGTAGACGGTCTGTGCGTGGTAGGCCGCTAAGGGGTGGACCGTGGTGGGCCTGGCCTGTTCGTCCTTCTGGAAACAATCGCAGGCTCCCCTTCGAGGGCCTACCAGCTGCCACGCAGGTGTCCCCGGGGCAGCTGGCAGAGACACCACTGAGTGCAGGGAGGCAGACGCGATGGGAGGGACGGGGCGGGACAGCAGTTGGCAGCAGGTGCAGAAATCCAGGTGACAGAGAGACAGGCTGGCCGCGTCCCTCGGGAGCAGCTGTGAGCGCAGAGGGCCGGACCCCAGCGGCGCCAGGGGCTCTCGGGGAGGCGGAGAACCGAGAGTGGGGGGCCAGGGCCGAGATGTGTGGGTGACTCCAGCTTCTGGCTGGAAAAGCTGGAAGACGGCAGTGATCCCGGCCGAGGCGGGAGCCAGCCCGGTGAGGGGACGGGCGGCCGGGGCAGGGAGGCCGCCGACGGCACGCAAGCCTCAGGAGGACCCAGGGCCGGGGCCGAGATGTCAGCGCCGACACCGATGCCCCTCCCACAGGTGGTGGGTGAGATCCAGACGTTATGTTGAGGCCTAACACCCCATTTCTCCAACTCCACGTCAGTAACGGAGAAGTACTGTTTTTCTGTCCCCGAGCGTGGCCCAGGCGCCATCCCGCCCTCAGACCCTGGAGACGTGACCATTGGCCTCAGGGGCGCGAGCTGTGGCAGGCGGGGGCGGGGGGCTCGCTCCGGCACGGGCAGCAGGTGACGGGGGGCTGCAGTGCCCGCAGCAGTCCTGGCCCCTGCTCTCGGTTTGTTCACTCAAAGACAGTCTTGTAAAATGGACAGCAGAGCAAGAGAAGATGGCCCTTCATTCTGCCCCTCAGAGATGACCACATGAGCATTTCGTTAGTAACCTTGACTTATTTTTTCTCTTTTTTTGCGCAGTGTTTATTTTTGGGAGAGAGCGAGAGAGAGAGAGAGACAGAGCATGCGCAGGGGAGGGGCAGAGAGAGAGGGAGGGAGATGCAGAAACTGAAACAGGCTCCAGGCTCCCAGCTGCCAGCTCAGAGCCCGACGCAGGGTTCGAACTTGTGAACCTTGGGATGGTGACCTGAGCCGAGGTCGGACGCGCCTGAGCCTCCCAGGTGCCCCTACTTAAGTGTTTTCTTTTTGCACATCCGCCCTGGAGGTCTGGAGTAAGCTGCCTCCGCTAGTGCGTAGTGGGCGTTATTTCACGGTGTCATGTCTTCTTCCAGAGCACCGTTTTCATGGCCTCAGAAACTCTGCCATGCATAAATACCACCACTTATTTAATCAATATTTTGGGGGGACATTGAGACTATTTCTAGTGTTTTACTCTCTTAAACATTTCAGCAATGAACAGTCTTGTCCTAAAGTCATTTCCTGTGGTTACTTGTATGAGCCGGTTGCAGAACGAGAATTCTTAGGTCAAAATGAGGACACAGTTGGAGGCACCGGACGGGGGGTGGAGCGACATCGGTTAAGTGTCCGACTCTTGCTTTTGGCTCCGGTCATGATCTCACAGTTTGTGGGTTCAAACCCCATGTCAGGCTCTGTGCTGACAGCATGGAACCTGCTTGGGATTCATTCTCTCCCCCCCTCCCC
>NC_043709.1:1715855-1748332 GCF_006229205.1 Suricata suricatta
CCTCCCCTCCCCCTCTCTGCATCTCTCCTCACTCACTCGCACTCTCTCAAAATTAAAAAAAAAAAACTTAAGAAAATGAGGATACAATTTTAAGGCCTTGCTATTTACTTGCCAAATAAAGTTCCAGAAAATGTTGTTATTTCACATTCCTGCCGTGGGTGCCTGGGTGCACCTGTCGGGGGCGGCTCCTGCGGGCCTGGTTACAACCCCCGACGTGGGCACCTCGGGCCACTGGCCAGGGGACAGACACCTGTGACGGGCATTTCCCTTTGCAATTGTTTGATCCAGTGAGCGTTTATGATGTTCGCATGTACGTCGTGCTCACATCTGTGAATCACCTGTTCACACCCTCTGCCAAGTTCCCACCTTGCGGGCTGCCTTTTGATTACTGATTATTCAGAACTCTTCTAAGTAAAAAAAATTTTTTTTACGCTTTTCATTTATTTTTGAGAGACAGAGAGAGGCAGTGTGAGCAGGGCAGGGGCAGAGAGAGAGGGAGACACAGAATCCGAAGCAGCTCCAGGCTCTGAGCTGTCAGCACAGAGCCCGACGCGGGGCTCGAACCCACGAACCGGGAGATCGTGACCTGAGCCGGAGCCGGACGCTCACCCGACCCGCCCAGGCCCCCCCAGAGCTCTTTTAATTTTTGTAAGAAACTGAGAATTCAGTTCCCTCAGTTTGTCTGAAGAAGAGACCCCGTTCGAGGCCTTCCTCTTGAAGATTTAAACTTGTTGTCAGTGGGAGGCGGCTGAGGCTCTCGTCTCCTGTGTCCTTTGTTATTTTTTACAGCTTTACGGAGGTGTATTAGCCAGGGATCTCCAGAGGAACGGAACCCATTAGAGAGAGACGCAGAAGGAGAGAGAGAAGTATTTTAAGTAATTAGCTCATGTGATTGTGGGGGCTGGCAGTTCCAGAAATCACCAGGCAGGCCAGCAGGCTAGAGACTCAGGAGAGAGTTGCTGTCGGAGCTCTGGAGGCAGAACCCATTCCTCCCCTGGGACCTCAGTCTTTCTTTTAAGGCCTTCAACTGATTGGACGAGGCCCACCCACATTACAGAGGGCAGTCAGCTTTCCTCAACGCCTGCTGATTCACATGTGGATCACATCTCAAAAGTATCTGTACTGATGTCTGAACAAACACCTGGGTACCACGGCTGAGCCAAGGCGGGAGACGTAATTGGTCCGTGTTTAAGGTGGGAAATGTGATGTTTTTATATTCGGGTCTGCCCCTTGAAAACATCACCGCACTGAAGGTGCTGGACATATCCACACCTGCCACCCCTCATGTTTTCTCTGGCCCTCTGTAATCCGCCCCTCCCACGCCACCCTGCCCCCCCACCCCCAGGCAACCCCTGATTTCGGTCAGTATGCATTAGTTTGCATTTCCTACAAGGCTGTAAAAATGGAACCCGACAGTATAGCCTCCTCATTCCCCTGGCTCGTTTCACCCAGTAAAAGTATTTGAGATGCATCCGTGTTACTGCATGTACCCAGGACCTGCCAGCTTGTTTTCAGGCCTGAGCAGTGTTCCGCCACATGGAAACCTCGGTGTTTCCCTGAATTCACCTGTGGGTGCGCATCTGGGTGGCCTCCAGTTCAGTCTAGACAGACAGAGCTGTGGCAAACATCCCCGTGTTTGTTTGCGCAGGGGCTCCTGCTCTGCCTCTTGTGGGCGATGACCAAGGAGTGGCCCGTCTGGATCACACCAGAGGGTGCCCCTCACTTCCCAGAAAAGGGCCAAAGTCTTCTCCGGCGCGATTTTACCAGGTTCCGTCTACACCGGCGGAGGGCTCAGCCCGTGGGGTGTTCCCGCCCTGCCGTGGCGTGGAGCCTTTTTCATTACCGTCTCCCAGACGGGTGCGAAGTCCTATCTCATGAGGTTTTAATCTGCGTTTCCCTGGTGACTAAGGAGGCTGCGAACCATCTCCCGTGCGTCCTCACGGGGTGTGCGAGGAGGAGGGTGAGGTGCTCCCAACTCGCGGGCGGGTGGTGTGTTGTCTTGACCTTTGAGAGCTCTTTATATATTACAGATACAAGGGGCTTTTTATCAGATGTGTGACTTCCAAATACTCTCCCCCAGACCACTCCTTTTCTTTCTCCCAAAAAGGGCATTTGAAGAGCAAGAGTGTTTAAATTTGCAGACACCCGGCCGTGAATTGCAGCTTTGGCTGTCATAACTAAGAATTCTTTACCCAAATCCTAAATTCTTCAGGTATGTTTGCTGCTAGAAGTTTATAGTGTTAGGTTTTACATTTCCGTCTGTGGCATGAGTTAGTTTTTGTTCATGGTTTGTGTTATAGATACGCATTTAGTTTTCCTGAACATGGAGGTTCGATTGTTCTGGAACATTCGTGGGAAGGGTCATCGTTTCTCCACTGAATACTCTCCGCACCTTTGTCAAAAATCGGCCAGCGGTATTTCTGTGTGTCTATCCCGGACCCCGTTCCACGTCACTGATCTGTTAGCCACCTGCACCCACGCCGCCCGGAGCGCTGTAGCTGCGTATAGCGTCACGAAATCGAATCGTGTTTGTCCTCTATTTCTTTTTTTCTTTTTAAGCTTTTTTGTTTATTGTGCGGGGAGAGAGAGCACATGAGTAGAGGAGGGGCGGGGTGAGAGACGAGCAGGGGAGTCAGCTCAGAGCCCGACGGGCGCCGTCCCACAGGCCGTGAGATCATGAGCCGAAACCAGAGTCGGCGCTTAACTGAACAGCTACCCAGGCCCCCCTATTGCTTTCTCTTTGGGGCGCCAGAGGGGCTCAGTCAGTTAAGCCTCTGACTCCTGGTTTCCGCTCAGGTCCTGATCTCATGGTTTCATGAGTTCAAGCTCTGTATTGGGCTGTGTGCTGACAGCATGGAGCCTGCTCGGGATTCTCTCTCTCTCTCTCTCTCTCTCTCTCTCTCTCTCTCTCTCGGCCCCTCTCCCACTTACACTGTTTCTGTCTCTCTCAAAATAAATAAAATTAAACAAAAATTTTTTTTTGATACAGAGAGAGACAGAGCGTGAGAGGGGGAGGGGCAGAGAGAGAAGGAGACACAGAACCGGAGGCAGGCTCCAGGCTCTGAGCGAGCGGTCAGCACAGAGCCCGACGCGGGGCTCGAACCCACGAACGTGAGATCTGACCTGAGCCGAAGTCGGAGGCTTAACGACTGAGCCACCCAGGCGCCCCAAAACAAATTTTTTTTTATTTTAAAAATTAAAAATGTCTTGCCTTTTCTAAATCATTTGCATATCCATCGGAATTTTTGAGTCCGCCTGTTGACCTCCGCAGAGAAGTCCGCCGGGTGTTTAGCTAGGATTTCGTGTCGCGGGGGGAACCAGCTGGAGACGAGTGACATCTGGACAGCATTGTGCCCTCCGACTCAGAGCCTCTGTGTGCCTCTCCCGTCGGGCTGACTCACTTCCCGCAGCAGCATGCCGTAGTTTCCCGTGTATGTGTCTTCCTCGTGTTTTGCCATGTTTATCACATTTTGGTATGATTGGATATGGCATCTGGAGTTTTATGCTATTTTATTTTTAATTTTTTTAATAACTTATCATCAAGTTAGCGACCATACGGTGTACACAGTGCGCCCTCGGCTCCGGGAGTAGATTCCCGTGACCCATCACTTCCGTACGACACGCGGCGCCCGTCCCGTGAGCACCCCCCCCCGCCCCCTCCCCCACCAACCCCCATCAGCCCTCAGCTTGTCTGCTGAAGAGTCTCTTACGGTTTGCCTCCCTCTCTGTTTGTAGTTTGTTTTTCTTTCCCTTCCCCCATGGTCTTCTGTTAAGTTTTTCAAACTTTACATATGGGTGAAAACGTATGATATCTGTCTTTTTCTGACTCACTTATTTTACTTAGCATGACACCTCACCGTTCTGTCCACATTGTTGCAAATGGCAGGATTTCATTCTTTTTCATTGCCAGGTAGTATTCCAGTGTGTGTGTGTGTGTGTGTGTGCGTGTGTGTGTGTGTGTGCGAGTGTGCATGTGTGTGTGTGCGTGTGTACCCAAAAAGGCAACCAACAGAATAGCAATGGGAAATGATATTTGCAAATGACATATCAGATAGAGGGTTGGTATCAAAAATCCATAAAGAACTTACCTAGCTGAACACCTGATGAACAAATAACCCAGTGAAGAAATGGGCAGAAGACCTGAAAGGACACTTCTCCAAAGAGGACGTCCAGGTGGCCTGCAGGCACGTGAAACGATGCTCAGCGTCACTCATCACCAGGCAAATACAAATCAAAACCACACGGAGACACCACCTCACGCCGTCAGGGCGGCTAAAATGAACAACTCAGGCACCAGCAGATCTTGGCGAGGACGTGGAGAGAGGGGAGCCCCCTTGCACGGCTGGTGGGAACGCAAACTGGCGCAGCCGCTCTGGAAAACAGTGTGGAGGTTTCTCAGAATTGAAAATAGAGCTTCCCTATGCCCCAGCAGGGACACTAGTAGGTGTTTCTCTAAAGGACGCGGGGGCGCTGTTTCGAGGGGCACGTGCACCCCAGTGTATGCAGCGGTGCTGTCGACATCAGCCGAAGTGCGGAAGGAGCCCGGATGTCCGTCGACGGACGAACGGATCACGGATGTGCGGTGTAATACTGTACAGAGGAACGTTGCTCGGTATTATTTTAAATACTTTTATTTCCGTTTTGACCGTTTGTTCCTACTGTGCAGAATTCCGTGTGGTTTCCATGTTGATCTTGGAACCTGCCTCCTGGATACGCTCAGGGACTGTTACCCTTTGGGAGCTTCTTTGTTGATTCCATCAAATTTCCCAAAAGCTGCGCATGAAGATGGGTTCCCTTCTTGTTTTATGTCTGGATTATTTTATTTCTTCTTCTCGTCGTCCTGCGTCGTCCAGAACTGCCAGCCCAGTGTCCAGTGGCGGGGGGGGGGGGGCATCCTTGCCTCATTTCTGACTTCCAAGGAAGACCGTCTGTCTGTCCTTTGCCCCACGGTGCAGGGTGTCAGCCGCAGGCTCACACAGACGCCCTTCCGCGCTGGCAGACGTGCCCGTCCAGGCCTAGGTTTGGGGGTTGTCAGAAGTCAGATGCGACGCTTTCCAGGCTCGTTCTTGCGTCTCCGGAGAGTCCTGTCATCTCCGGGACGCGGCCAGCCGTGTCTGGTGCCCGTTCAGTCCAAAATGTGGTCACAGTTTCTTCTGTGACCCAGGGGCTCCTTAGAAACACGTTTTCTGGTCCCTGGAACCTGGAGGCTGTTCCGGGGACCCCCTGGGACGGACTTCTGCTGTCGCTCCTTGTCGGCAGAGCTGCGTCTGAGCCAGCCCGTGGGCAGCATCCGGGGCGCGGTCTGCGGGGGTGGATGTGTCACCTGCTGGGGGGGTGGCGGCACCGTCGGTGACGTGTTCTGTCACCTGTGGCTTGGGGCCCGTCCGCAGTTCTCACGGCATCTGTGTCGCCGGAGAGCCGTCCACTCCTCTGGGTTTCCTGAGCGTGGGCCTCACCGAGGAGTTGTCCACTTGTCCTGCGGTTCTGGAAGGCTTGGCTTCAAGTGTGCCCAAATTCCGTCATGACGGACGTGACCCGTTAGGACGGTCCTGGCCCTGATGGATTGGTCCTTCCAGCCCTGCAAAGGGACCGTATTTTTTTCCTGGTAACACCTGGCTGTGAAATCAACTTTGCCTGGACTCGCGCCTCATCTCTGTGAGCACTGCCTGTCACTGCACTCTTGGGACGTAGTAGGTCCTTATTCTTGAGGTGAGTATCTTCCAAGCAGCTCCCTCTTTCATCCGGTCTGGTGGCCCCTGTTCCGGGGCGGGGGGCTGTGGACAACGTACGTTTGCAGGTGCGGCAGCGCGGCGAAGCCCGGCCCATCCTGGAGCCCTTCCCGCCTGCTTCCTCCGCCTCGTCTAAGACCCTTCGCGCCCTTCCTGGAGGCGGCCGGCCGGTGGAGGAGACCCCGTGACACTGTGGCCCGGTCGGCTCGGGCCCAGGGGCTCCACCCCGGCGCCAAGGTGTGCGGAGGCCGCTGACGCGTGGCCAGGTCTGCAAGGATGTTCGGCCCAAACCTGTGTTTATTAAGTACTTTTCAAAGTCAACTTTTCATGTTGGAGCAGTTGCAGAAAAATTCTTGGCTAACGTCTTAAATTCATACAGTGTGGGTTCTGGTGTTTTGACACCATAGTTTGAACTAAACCCGGTATTTTCCTGGGCTCTCCTGGGTTTTGACCTGATGCCTTTTCCTCTCCTGTTTTCTCTTTAGTCCCAGCCCTCACCCCCCACCCCACGGAGCCCCACATCACATTCAGGCCTCCTGGTTCTTGGGGCTCTTCCTGCCCTTTCCTCAGGTTTTCTGTGCCTCTGATGACCTTGACGCCTCCGGAGGACTGGGCAGGAGCCCTGCAGGGGTGCGTCCTCCGGGGCCTGAGGCTCTGCTCTCGATCAGCCTGAGGTCATGGGTGTGGGGGCAGAGGGCCGCCCGAGTGTAGGGTCCTGCCAAGGGCCCGTGTGTGAACACCAGCACTCTGGGTGCTGACCTGGACGGCCTGGCTGGCCGGTGTGCACCTGCTCCTCCGCCGACCCCCCCACCCCCGTCCACACCGTTCTGCTCCGACGACGTCACTCTGCACGTGCTGAGGGGCTGCAGGTGACCTGAAGGCCTCTGCCTCAGAGACTCGTGTCTTCTCCCTGTTTGTCGATTGAGCCCGTCATCCAGCGACGTCAGCACGGACCCCGGGCTGCTTAGTTACACTCGGGCTATGACGCGCTGCTGCGTGACTGTCCCCGCCGCGGAGGCCGCCGGGAGCCCGTGCAGCGCCCCACTTCCCTCTGGCGCGCTCTGCCCGGCGCCGGCGCTTCTTCCTTATCTCTCTTATGAAGCATTTTTGACTCGTGCGTCTGTCCGTCTTTGTCCTGCCTGCACATCAGAGCAGCCGGGGGCCCCGGGAAGACCCCGCCGGCGGGCGGCCTCCTGGAAGATGGACTCGCCTTCTCCTGCTTCACGGGCCGTGCTGACGTCTAGCGCGTGTTGCAAAATGATTCCCGTGAACGATGAGGTGAGTCAACGGGGGGTCGCCTCAGAAAAGGGGAAACAGAGCTAGCGCGTGACCCGGAAGTTCCACCTCCGAGGATGCGCCCCAAGGACGCCGGGGTCTCAGAGACGCCCTCAGCCCACGTCCACCAGACGCGGGACAACAGACGGGGGGGAGGAGAAGATGGGGGCCGGGCCGTGTGGGCGAGCAGCGCGAGACGGAGGAGACCGTCCGTCTGTGACAACGCGGCCGGGCCTCGGGGGCCTTCTCCTCCGCGACATAAGTCAGACACGGAGACGAATCCCGTGGGGTCTCGGTTCCGCGTGGGACCAAACGACACCAGGCCCAGAAACAGGGAACAGATGGACGCGATGGAGCGAGAGCCCCGGCCCCGCTGGGGGCCCAGGCCGGGGGTGGGGGCGGCGGCCTTCTCGGGTGGTCTTCCGGTAAGAGACCCCATGTGTCCTGTAAGGGTTGCCAGGGGAGGGCAGCTGAGCGGCCACTTTGCTGTGTGTGGAGAGCTGCGAGCACTGACAACCCCGCCTGCAGACCTGGGATGACCCGAGCCATTTGAAAAGCACCAGCGGCCATTTTATTGCGGGTCAGATAACAGATCCAGGCGCCCCCAGGGACCGACGACCCCCGGTCTCCGAGCTGGACTGTCTCAAACTGGAATGCCTCACCGTGGATTCCAGCGTCCCCCTCCCCACCAAGCGAACAGCCAGCCCCATCCTGCCACCGTCCAGAGACGCCCCTACGTGGCTACGGGCCCCCCTGAGCTCAAACCCGGAACTCCTGCTCCCATAAAACACCCTGCTGTCCCGCACCAGGCGCGACGTCCCTGACCCCCCGCCCCAGAGTCACCGAGCCGCGCCCGGGAATCGCAGACGCCGATAAAGGCCTTCTCGGCTCCGTAACGTGGTCTCTGTCTCTCCTCTGGCCTCTGCCTCCATCCCTCAGACCTTACACCCAGGACGCTGGCCACCCCCGGGCTCCGAGGTCAGACTCACCCGCTGGGAGAGCCTTTTCTTTATGTGGTTTCCCACCGAGCAAATACCTTTCCTTCAAGGGAGTGACGCTGGTCGAGGTCATTCCATCCCAGGAAGTTTCCAACCACCGCAAAGCAGTTGATCCCAGGATTCCCTCCGACACCCAGAGAGCAAACCCTGCGGCCGGGCCCTCCCTCCCGGGGCCCCGTCCCTGCCGGGAGCCTGTGTCCCTCCTGGCGCCACAGCCCCGGCCGCTGCGAAATGAGGTTCCGGGCCAGGAGGAGCGACCTTCCCCGCGCTGGGCCCCGTCCCACCAGGCGCCGTCTGTCCCTCCTGTCCGTCCGGGAGATGGGTCCCTGGGCCCCAAGTTCTCTCCCGCGCCGGCCTGCAGCACATTCTCTGAGGTCTGTTTCACTTCTTGGACGTTGAGACCAAGAGATTTATGGGCCAAAGTTTTTTTTTTTTCTTTTTGGAGGAGCTGTCTTTTGAATTATCGCGTAATTAAGATGCTAATGGCTGTTTATAGAACCCTCTCTGCTCAGCCCAACCGCTGCTGAATAATAAGGAGCCTCCTCTTTGTTATGGCGGGAATAACATCGAGAGCAAAATCTTTCATTAAATCACTGTTTGTATCTTCTTTTTTTTCTTTGACACTAAAAAGGAATTTACTAATGCTCATTAATTTCTTTTGTTGTGCGAATAAATCGTAGGGGATTCTTTTGCTCACGACCCATTTCCTTTGTAAATAAGGGTAAACACCTCCATTCCCCTTGGGGCCCCGAAGGTGCCCTCAGGGAACAGATTCTTAATCAAAGTCTTTAAAGAGAAGACTTCCCTGTGGCGGGCAGACCTGCTGTGGCTCAGGGGACTGGCCTGGCAGCCTGTGGTCCAGGAGGGCACGGGAGCGGGAGCTGACCTTGAGGGTGGCAGGTGCCCCCAAGCCCAGCAGCACGTCCGCTCACCTGACCCCCAGGGCGATGAGGCCCAGCCGGGCACAGCTGCCCGCCGGCCGCACGAGGTGACCCACCGAGGCACCGACCTGGGCTCCGCGGTTGCCGGCAGTGGCTGCTCCATTGGCCGTATTCAGAGCCTTCCTTCCAGCCCAGACCCCACCTCAGGGTAGGCAGAGCATGACAGCCAGTGGGGCTGCGGTGGCCTGTGTGTGCCGAGCTCTTGGGACCCTTGCAGGTGGGGCGCCCCCACCCCGAGAACCGCATCCCCGCTGCCAGCTCCCCCACTGATGAGAGCCCCTTCTGGGACCCCCTTTGCAGCGGCTCCTGACCCAGACGCCCCCATCGGCCCCGCCGCAGCGTGGTCAGAACATAATGGGGGGCAGTGGGGGGAGGGGGGACACATTTACTTGGAGACACAGGGTGAGGCCCAACAGGCTGCTGTCAGAACAGGTTCCCGGGCAGGATTATGTAAAAGCTAAAGGAAGGAATCCTGCTGTCTGTCCGTCCCCCACCCCCACCAGGGCAGAAAGAGGCCTTTGTCAGAAGCAGAGTTCTTGTCCTCTGGCTCCACGCCACGGGAACGCCTCCTCCTGACTTCTCTGCCGCCCCTTCAGGACAACATGGCCCTCACCTCCTCCAGGAAGTCCTCCTGCCTCTCCCACGCATCCATCTCACTCTGGGCTCCCTGCTCCCAGGTTCCCGGGGCCCACTAGGGCCTGGCGTTGCTGCCTCTTTCCTAGGACACAGCCTCACCGCCTCCCCTGGGGCTGCTGCTGGCACCGGGCTGGGTGTGCTCCACAGTGAACACTAGCAAAGCCCCTCGAAGGCCTTTGTTAGGGTTCTGTGGCTTTAGCCACTGTTTTGTTCCTAAAGCTTGTTTTCTCTTTCAAATGCTAATGTTTTAATTTACTCTTTTTTATTATAAATGCCAGAATTCTTCTAATTGGCATCCCAACCGCCTGTAGACTTGACTTATTTCTTGCAGTTAAGAAAAGTCATCTCGTCATTAAATGCCGTTATTACTTTGCTCTTGCCTCCCTTCAACCTACCAAACTATTATAAACTCTTGATTATTGTAACATTCGTCAAAATAAACATCAAAAAGAATTTCTCCGGAAGCCACACAGCCAATGGGATGTGGTCATCTCTCAGTCGGCCTCCGTCCTTGACCACAGACCCGCCTTCGCCCCCGTTAATTCTTCCCTACTTGATCTACAAAATAAGCAGTCTCTGTTTTGCTGTATAATCTTTATGATTTGTTTTTGTTTGAAAAATTCTGAATAAAAGACAAACCCATGAATCGCTTAAACCGCTCTCCCCTAAAAACAGTTGGAAGATTTCCTACCAACAGCACAGCGAGCGCGTGTACCAGGTACACCTTTGGCCCAGGCCCGCGGAGATGAGGGACGGCCTGGGAACAGAGAAGAGGCATGGTCAGGGTCCGGCTGGGAAACCAGGATCCGTGTCTCCAGCCAGGAGGGGAGACGGCAGCACAGTGTTGAGCGGAGGGAACCCTAAACGCCGGAGGCAGGTACAGGGGGACAAGGGGACAGGGTGGGCTCCTGCCGAGTAGTGGGGACCAGAGCGTCAGACGCACAGGGGAGCGTGAGCCCTGACCCATGAAATAAGGCTGGAAACAGCTTCCTCTAAAACCCAGACTCCGTAGGTGGAGGAGAGTGTGGCTCTGGGAAGCTGCTGGAGACGGACGTGACCCTGCGGCCAGGATCCGGGCCAGTCCTGCCGGCATGCGGAGCGGCGTGCAGCCTCAGCTAAGTCCCTGTCAGGGCATCACGAGACCTCTGTGATGGGACCCGATCCGGATGGGCCACGGGGCGTGGACGCATCATCCGCGGGGGAGGTGAGCGGAGAGAAGGAAGCCGGCAGGTGAGAGAGGAGACAGAAGAAAACCCACTCCTCCCACTCAGTTCTGGCGCGGCCACTGAAACGGAGAAAGGCTTACAAAAGTATAATTCTAGGAACTATCACCAAGAAAATCAGCTCCTGGAATATGAATCGATTTTGAATGAAAATCATGCGTGCTTTCCCTGAAAGACAAATAGAACCTTCGAATTGTGTTACCGGTGTCTAAAGAGGTCACTGAAGATACAGTTTTGTTTACAAATGAATAAAACCAGGGAAAAACCACTAAGCGTTATGAAAACTCTTCTTTGAGAAAATGAACTAGTTGAAGATCTTAAATTTAAATTAAAAAGGAATCACTGAAATACATTTTGCTAAAGAGCAAGGTGGAGTTGACGTCTAGCTTGCCCAGAGACAGCCAAGTGAAAAGTCATAAGTTGGAAGGAAATCCTCCCAAACTCAATACAGTTGCAGCCACCTGTCGAAATAAGCCTAGTGGAAAAGTCTTTGTTCCCAACGGAGACCACCCTGCAGAAATTCCAAATTCAGGGGTCAAGAGCCAGTGAGAAAGTTCTTAAAAGCATCACCAATCTCGAGGTTGCATGAGGCCAGGGGAGTGGAGGCTGAAGGGGAAGGTTCTGGGGAGAATTTTTGAAGCTACCTAACAGTGCCTGTGATTCCCCACCACAAGGACTGTCCCGCTTCATTAGGAGACTGAAGGTAAAAAAAGGATCATCACGTATTTCCCTCTGCCCATCAAGATGCGTGCACTCTTAAACCCTTCGCCTGTTTCACGGCGTGACAGACGGAAGCACTGAAGCACTGTATTACACACCTGAAACTGACATAGTGCTGATGTCAACTAACCGAAATTAAAAACAAACACAAAATCATCAGAAGAGTTTCAATAAAAGTACTGAAAAGAGGAACTGTTCAAGATTAAAAACTGTTTGCCCGCTAGGAATTAAAGTAACTTCCTAGGCGGAAGGGCATCCACCAAAAATACGAACCAGAATCGTAATCAGTGACAACTTCTTAAAAGCATTCTTCCAGAAGTCAGGAAGAAACCAGATGCGAGCTGGGACACTGCTTCTCCGCAAACTGTTACTGAACGCGAGCCAATGCAATAAGGTAGGAAGATACAATGGGTTCACAGATTACATATACATTGCACACATAATGATATGATAAGATCAAGTTACATTTATTTGCCGAAGATATGACTGAACACATGGACGATCAGAGAAACAGAACTACCCAGAAAGTGTCTGGATACATAACTTAAAAGTATGTCCATCGTGTTCCAAAACCATAAAATAAGTAGAAAATACCGCAAGAAAAATGCACCATTTACCTTCCAAAACATACTGTTGGCTGTCAAAGATTTACTGGACCTTTAGGATTATAAGCCTCAAACGACACACAGATCTGAATAAACGACTAGATAGTTTTGAATTGGAGGTCTTAGTAGTAGAAACAAGATGATCCCTCTAAAATCAGTGACCAACTTCGGCTCGGGTCATGATCTCACAGTTCGTGGGTTTGAGCCCCGTGTCAGGCTCTGTGCTGACAGCTCAGAACCTGGAGCCTGCTTCGGATTCTGTGTCTCCCCCCTCTCTGTCTGCCTCTCCCCTGCTCGTGCTCTGTCTCTGTCTCTCAGAAATAAATAAACGTTAAAAAAATTATTAAAGAATATCCAGTAGATTGAAAACTAAATATTAAAAAGCAAAATTTTGAGTATTTAGGAGAGACCTTCTTGGATAGCAGCATCACGGATGAACTATCCTATTACAGTGCTGCTCGGAATGGTGGGCAGATCGGGCACAAGCTTGTCAGTGCTTCTCTTTGCTCAAAAACCGTAAGTGAAATCTTCAGAAATAAAAAATAACAGGGAAACGCAAAGCCAGACTCAAAATGTAGACACCAGTCGCCAGTACCTGCACCTGGCGGTTACAGGAATGGGGCCCTGGGGGTGTGGACAGCTGTGCGGGCCCTGCCGGACCCCCGCGCCCCCTGCGGGAGGCACATAAGACCCTTGTTTGTGTCTGTCCCCGAGAAGGGCGCACTCGCTAGCTAGCGGAGGGAGGGAGACGGACGCTTGTCTCGCCAGCTCTGGTTCTGGGTGGAGGGCTGGACGGAGGTTCCTTTGAGAACCCATCTCTGAATGTCCGTGGAGGGCGGAGGGCGTGACCTGGTGTGTTCTGAGTCACACCAGAGCCCTCCCTCGGATACGGTATTTTACACCCGGTTTGCAGGCCGCTCGGGTCCTGGTTGAAGGAAATGCAGTGTTCCCTGTAGTTACACCCCAGACCCGTCCTCAGAGGCTGCCCAGCGCGAGACACCGCCCACACACAGACACACAGGCGCCCCCAAGCAGGGAGCCGGCCGGGGCACCGATGGGGAGACGGGCCGCTTCGGACGATGCGCGGGCCTGGGTTGGAGCCCGGGGAGAAAGGAGACGATCGTGGGAAACTGGTGAATGAGCTGGAGTTTCGTTTAAAAAATGATGAGAAACCTCAGCAGCATGGCAGGACGCAGAGGACGGGACAGGCTTTCTGTAAGTGGGGTGGGATCAGCTGGGCGTCTGTCTGGAAACGACCATCCTGATCCCTGCTCTCACCCTACATGAGAATCAATTTCAGACGGATTAGTGGCCTCCATGTGAAAACAAGAGGGCTTTTAGAAGAAAGCGTCGGAGCATCTCCGTGGTCTCTGTGAAGGCAGATTTTTGTAAACAAGACCTAAGCTGGGAAATTTGAAATTGGATTATATCAAAATTCAGAACCCGTGTTGATCAGGAGACACCGTCAAGAGAGCGGGCACAGGGGGGTGTTCCCAGCTCGGGCTCCAACCCTAGACTCGTGCGCGACCACGTACAGAGCTTCAGTCCCACGTAAAACACGGGGGACGTGTGAGGAAACACGCCCCACGGGGCACCCCGGACGGCCTCGGGGAGCCGGCCCACCTCCACGGGGGCGGAGCGCCGACGGGGGGGCGGCTCCGGAGCAGCCCATCTCCTGGCCGCCACCGTGGAGGGGGGCGGGGCGCGGCACAAGGCTTGGGGGCAGGGACACTGCCAGTGGCTGGTCAGGCCCCGCCCAGCACGTTCCGTGGCGGAGCTGTTCTGGCACCTGCGTAGACACCACAGAAATGAGGACCTGTGTTCCCCGGGAGCCACAGACCCAGATCTTCGGGGAAGCGCTTCCCACCCGCTGGCGGCCACCCGCAGAGCCAACGGACGGGCCGTGAGTGTGGGTGCGGTCCCAGGGCGAGTCCTCGTCAGCCCTGAGCGCGGAGGGGACACCGCGTCCCGAGACAAGATATGGAGGCACCTGCAGACCGTGTGTTGAACAAAAGGAGCCAGACAGGAAAGACGTGCCGAGTTCCACGGACGTGAAGTGTGAAAGCGGTGGAGGAGCCCTCTGCTGTGACGGGCGCGCTTAGGGGCGTGGGGTGGGTGGCCGCTCCCCGGGAGCACCGGGCCCCTTGGGGGAAGCTCATGCCCTGCTCTGGACTTGATTATGCGGGTGCCTCACCCTCTGGACAGCTCACCCTCGGGCGGCGAGAAGTTGCTGCCTTCTTCCGCGTGTCGCTGTCCAGCTTTGCTGAGAGGCATTTTAGAAACATCATATTTTGATTTGCTGAAGCCGAATTGAGGGTCAGGGGTGTTTGTTATTTGCCTCTATGTTCTTTTTTTATGTCTTTTTTTTTTTTGAGAGACAGAGAGAGAGACAGTGCAAGCACGGGAGGGTCAGAGAGAGAGGGAGACACAGAATTGGAAGACAGATCCAGGCTCTGAGCTGTCAGCACAGAGCCTGATGCGGGGCTCGAACCCACGAACCGTGAGATCATGACCTGAGCCGAAGCCAGCCGCTCAACCAACTGAGCCCTCCAGGCACCCCGATTTGCCTCTATATTCTTGTCTTACATTTGAAATAATTTTCTTCAGGTTTATTTGTTTTGATAGTGAGAGAGAGAGAGAGAGAGGGAGAGAGAGAGAGAGAGAGAGAGAGAGAGAGAGTGTGCGAGCCAGGGAGGGGCAGAGAGAGAGAGGGAGACACAGAATCGGAAGCAGGAGCCTCTCAGCTGTCAGCACTGAGCCTCATGTGGTGCTCGAACCCACAACCTAAGCCAAAATCAAGAGTTGAACGTGCAACAACTGAGCCACCCAGGCACCCCACATTTGAAATCATTTTAATATAATACAATACACATTTCACATATATGTTATATAATTTATATTGCACACATGTTTTGTATGTTATTGCATGAATATGACAGGTGAGAAGAGAAGATTTCATACCTGCTCTCAGGCGCCCAGGCCGCAGACATCTGGGCCAAGGAGAGCTCCAGGACGCGCATGGGGTGGGGCGGAGGGGGGCGGGTTCAGAGAGATCGGCCTGAGATCCCCCACGGGGCTCATGCCTGTGTGTTTTGGAGAAAATTCTTTCAACTCCACAGATCTCCATTTTTTTCCATGAAAGATGGTAACACTCCACCTGTCTCTACTCCTATGTTTTTTCAGGAATCAATGGGCCACTTGACCGATTCACTGCGTAACGTGTAACCTGTGATTTTACGGCTGCGGCCCCGTCACGAGAGGCGGCTTCCGGCAGAGCGCCCAAACCCTCTTCCCTGCAAGACCCTCTCAAGTCATGCGCCTGCCCGGTACGGTCTCAGGAGAAAACTCCGTGCCGCCTAGGCCACACGGCGGAGAGGACCTCCGGCCGCTTCCGCCAACGGGCCCCTTGCAGGGGCTGCCGGCGGCCCTCACCCCTCCACCTGGAGGTGCAGCTGGTGAGTCAGCTGACCAGGAAACACCTTTGAGGGCGAGGTGTTTGAAGTGCAGTTAATTCATGTCACCACAGGGTCCTGAGTTATTCAGGTGACCTTGGGTGAGGCGGTCAACCCCGCTGGCCTCAGTCTTCATCCGGAACCGGCAGGCTGCGGGGCGGCCTCTGTGCCCTGACGCCCGTCCGGTCCACCCAGGCTCCCGACGCCCACGGCACAGCCCGGAACCACAGTAAACCATTCCGAACGTGCCGACGTTGCCAAAAGGCTAATCTGTATCCTCAGGTAGGGAATAATTATAATCTTCAGTGAACAAGAAAACGACCTAAAATTAACAAATTCGGGCAAATTCCCTTGATGACAAAACACAGAATATAATTCAGACGCGGTTTTCTATGGCTGCAAAATGGTGCGTTAGCGCAGGACTCCGAGGGGCGGCGGAGATCTCTCATGGCGGACGGTGTGCGTGCTGGAGGGTCGCCCCGTGCCACAGCCGGGCCCTCGCCAGCCTGCTGACGGCGCCCAGCTGGAAGGTTCTTCATACTGAACGGTAATAGAATTCAGTGCTCATTATTCAAGAGCAGACACGGGTTCTGGCCCGTGGTAATTATTAAAATCATGTTTATGCCGAGTAATGCAGCGAACGTCACCTAGTTCTGACCCGGCTGCGCCCAGGCGGCGGGGGAGGCCGTGTTCTACATCTTATCAATTGGATTTAGACCGTGTTTGTGCTGTGGCAGGAGCACGGGGCCTGTTGGCGCTGATGAGCGACACGCTGGCGGACGATGGCCGTCGGGCTGCCCATCCCGCTCGGGTCCCGGGGAGACTGGGGACCCGGGGGTCCCAGCGGGGGCGTCACTTCGCTGTGGGACAGGATCGCGATTTCCTGGCCTGCATCAAGGGCCTCCACCTTGCGTGTGGTCAGGGCCACTGAGGTCCTGGCACGTCAAGGTTATATTGGAAGGCGCCCTGGCCTGGGGTGGGAGGCAAAAGTGAGCTAGCCTGGGCCACATGACGCCCGCCAGGCGGTGGGGGACAGGACGAGTGTCCCAACATCCAGGGGACACGTCTCTGGCCTCTGCTGACAGATATGGGACTTCCTTGTGAGGAAGGACCAACGTCCCCAGATCTTGCTCCTCACGCTCACCCAGAACTTCTGTCTTCCTGGAGCCTATGAGCTGTTCCTGAGCCCGCCGCCCTGGGCACCTGCTGATGCCATTCCACGTGCCCGTGAGTGTGCGGTAGAATGTGGGCTGCGAGAGGTCCAGAGGGGGCCGGGTCCCTGGAGTCTCCACGTGCCTGACCTCGGAGGCTGTGGGCCCCAGAGATGCAGGGGGAGGGCCCCCCGTTTCTGTTCTGGTTTGGCCCTGAGGCTCAGCCTCTTGGGCAGGCAGATGAATTCAGTCCCTGTGCGCCCCACCGCGGCCCCATCCCCCAGGATCAGAGGGGGCCTTGGTGCTGCCCCTGCTGCCCCCTGCTCACCTGCGGGGGCACTGGGTGCTGGTCTGCTCCCCGAGGTGGGGCTCCCGTGACACAGAAGGCCGGGACCACAGCCAGCCGCGAGGGCCTGGGGGGAGAGAGGGGCCGCCGGCCCGCCTTTCTACGGAGCGGCTGCCTCCCGAGGCTCCTCGTCACGCGGAGGGCTGCTGGGACCGGCTAATTGTCGCCGTCTCCCCGGAACAGAGTGTCCTCCGAGCTCCCGGATGCGCCACTCGAGGCCGTGAACGCGCCGTTCTCATTATTTGCCGTCACTGCGTATCTTGGTAAGTGCAAATAGGTTTGTTTTCAGCTGAAAATCTGCTATTCCAAGTGTCTTAAAGCTCATTCACTGTTGGGTCTCAGTTCCTCTGTCGATCGCCGTTGCGGGACTAGTCTGCTGGCCGCAGGTGACCTGTGGCCGGTGAGGCCGGCAGCTTGAGAGCCGGGTGGCGGCAAAGTGAGGACTGCGCTGCTGACTCACTGGGGAGGAAAAGGCAAGATCAGAGGACACGATTAAAAATGAGCTTGATTTACAACGCACAATACGGATCCTCCCGGACCCGGGTCAGGACGTGCGCTCTCTGCCGTCGGACTGCGGATTGTGCGCATGCACGTGTGTGTGTGTGTGTGTGTGTGTGTGTGTGTAGATGCACGTGCAGCTTTTCCATCTGGGGACAACTGATCTGTGTGACGAGGTCCTAACTGCTTCCAGACAGCCTGGCAGCCCTGGACAGAGGTCCGTGAAGTCGGGGTTTGGCATTTCGGGGGGACGGTGGGGAAGCAGGAGGGTCCCGGCGGGAGGTGGGGTGCTTGGGCTCAGGGGGAAGTGGGGGCCCCGGGCTGAGGGCAGAGGTCCTGGTCCCTGCACATGGGGAGCTCAGGCCCAAGCTGCCGGGCAGCAGGCTCTGGCCCTCGGGTCCCCCCAGCCCAGAAGGACATCGCCAGCGGAAGGGGCTGTTTACAATCTCCTGCAGACCCCTCCCTGCCGAGGTGAAGCTGGTGGGTGCCGAAAGTGTGGGTCTGGGTTGGGGGAGAGTAAAGATGCTGGAGGGCTGAGGGCCAGCGGGTGTGGACGCAGAGACCCAGAGGGGCGCCGAGGGGAGGGAGGTGCCCCCTCCAACAGGCGCCCTGTGAGCAGGCGCACCCTGAGATGCCCGGGCTTCTGTAATTCTCCTGCTAGATCGCTTACCCTTTGGGGCGAGACTCAGCTGCCACCTCTGACCTCCTGGCGGCCCCCACGGGTTCCTGGACCGCGAGGCAGCAGAGAAGCCCAGGGCCGCCCAGGACTGCAGCGGGAAACCCACAAGACCGACCAGGCAAGCCCTGGCCAGTGGCTCTCCCCTCCCCTCTGACCCCCCATTCGGTGCCCTTTGGAGCTGGGACACAGATCCCCCCTCTCCTGGGGCGCCCTGCACCCTCCGAGGACGGTTGCCAGCAGCGCCTGTCTGTGCACAGCCGCTCTGGGGGGAGGGAGCATCCCCGAGCTCAGCTGGCCCCTTCCCTCTGTTACAAGCTGAGCGGTGCCTTCCCAGCCCACCCGTGACGTCCTGACTTCCAGGACTGCAAAACAGGACTGTGTGAAGACAGGATCTTTCCACAGGTGACAGTGAGGTCACTGGGGTGGCCCTGATCCAACGTGACTGAGAGGAGGGGTCAGGGTACAGGCACGCACAGGGGTCTCCACGTGAGGACACGGAGACGGATGGTGTCCCCTCGCCCAGGAGGGGGGACCCAGCCCTGCCCACGCCTGCGTCCCAGCCCCCAGCCTCCAGGACGGGTGACCGTGTTTGTTAAGTCGTGCCCCGTGTGTGGTCACTGCTTACAGCGGCCTCAGCTGACCGTTACGCCACCCCACTCACGGTCATGTCACCTGCTTAGTGACCGCTTGGAGTGACAGGCACATAAGGGCTGCAGCAGCTGAAACCCGGGTCCGGGAAGCAGGTCGTCTGCCCTCGGGCCCCCGCTACCGCCGGGGGGGGGGGTCCGGGCACCTGCCTCCTGCAGAGGCCCAGCAGGACCAAGGGCAGTGCTTTCCTGCCCCCTGATTGTCTGCTGAAGGTTCACATGACCCTGACATCCATTCTTAAGTGGCTTCTCTCTTCCCCATGGAAACTTTTAATGGGAAAAAAATTAAGTTTCCAACTATAGAAATCAGATAAAAAGGGAAATAAAAGGCGAGAGCTCATTGCTGATCCGTAAAAAGTTCAAAAATAGATAAATATTATACATTGCATCAAAGATTTACAATTAATTACCACTTTCATACCATTGAAGTTGTCAACAGATTTGATTACTATTCTCAATTATAGACTTTGCAAAACCCCCCTCCCCAAAGTACAAGTGACATTTCTAATTGCTGATCTAAGAATTCGCTTCCCAAAATAGATCGAGGAGACAAAAATAAGTGTGGTGCATGATGAAACTTCATGACACGGCGCCGAGCAAACTGTCACAGGGGGTGGCCGCGGGCGGGGGGTCGGGCGGCTGTCCGGCGGGGGGCCGCGGACCCAGCAGGGCAGAGGCCCCAGCCCAGTCCTGCGCCCGGGCCCGACAAGCGCTCTGCGCTGCCCCCACCCCCGCCACCCTACGTGTCTAACCCGGGTGAGCGGCCTGGTCGCTCGTGGGGTAGGGGGTCCTCAGCCAGAGACAGGTGGCACGAGAAGGGGAGGTTACCAGGATCTGGTGGCCTCAATGTCCCCACCGCAGACGGAGCCCGGGTGACAGTACCCGGAGCTGCCTCTGAGCGCCGGGACACTGCCCTCTGGTTCCACTTGCTGCTGTAAGCCCTCTCCTCTGCCTTCCTCCCCCTTGGCACCCCTGTCCTGTGACTTCTCTCTGCCGAGGACCCCCAGATGGCTATTTCGGGTGCAGTCACCACCTTGAGCCACAGACCCACCGTGCCAGCCGCCTGCCCCCGAATGGCCCCTCAGAAGCCTCACGCACACACGGGCACACTGCCCTCCTCCATCCGCACACCCTCTGCCCCGTCTCACGGTCCCTGCAAGGCTCCTAGTTCTGCACCCCCGGATGTGGGACCCCCCTGGGGCCCCAACCAGAACCCGAGCCGTGCCGGGCCCCCCTCACCCTCTGCACCCTCTGCACGGGGCCAGTCCTGGTCCTTTGCCCCCATGGCTCAAGGAAGTGGGGGTCCAGGCACCCCATCTTCACCCCCTGCGCCGGCTTATGCCTCCGCCCTGCCTCTCTGAGGGGCGTACTCCGGCCCGTCCCCATCGCGCAGGGACCATGGGGTCTGAGGTCAGAGCTTCTGGCCCCTTCTACAGAGAAGCCACGTGAAGCTGGAGGACACGCCGAGGGACACAGCCAGTGTGGCAGAGCCAGGACCCGAGCTCGCCCCGCCGCTCCCTGTGTCACTCCCCACGGCCAGGACGCTTAGGCAGGTGCCCCGGACCACACAGGGAGGACAGGCCAACTCTGAAGGCTGGGTGACGGCCAGGCTGCAAGGCCAAGTGCCCCGGGAGGGAGGGTGTGGTGGCCGGACCTCCCCGCTGTCAGCCGCCGCGGGCGGGGGGTCCCTGTGGGGGTGGAGTTGCCGCGGCTGAGCCGGCTCTGCCTGCCCCTGGCTGTCCCTGGCCATCTCGGGCGAGTGGCCAAATCTCTGGATGCGGGTCTTTAATTCCTGTGAATAGGGGCTTTGAGGCAGGTCCAACTCAGCCCCACAGCCAGCCACCAGATCCACGCATTATCTGGTTCTGTTCCTTCCCGTGGTTGGCCAGCCCTTCCTGAGTGCCCAGCAGGTGCCCCGGTTTTCCGAGTCAAGGGGGCATCTGACTTGTCAGCCGAAGTAAGCCGCATCATTCAGGTGGAGCAAGTCCCTGACGATGTCTGCAAGCAGCCCAGGAACGTGCCTGCGGGCACCGTCCAGTCCCCGCGCGGGCAGACAGGGGAGGAGGCTCCCGTGACCTGGGAGCTGTGGCACGCGGGTCCCTTGGCACAAACCGCCTCGCAGGTCCCCGCAGCCGCCCCGCAGCGTCCGAGCTCAGGCGACACGGGGCCTCGGGGGTTACGTGAGTCCTTGCGGGGCTTGGGGTGAGCCGGGCAGGGGAGGTCGTCCTGTCGCTTGATACGGTGCGGGTGCGGCACCCTCGGTGCATCCGGCACAGAGCCCGGTGTGGTGGGCACCCCTGCTGGAGATCTCTGGCCACAGGGCCCCCCGTCCTGATGTCTGGTCAGCGGCGCAGCCCTGACGGCTCTGGGCCGAACGTGATGAGGGCTGAGGCTGCAGGCGCCCCCGGGGAGCCCGTGCCCGTCCACATGCTGGGCCCCGGCCCAGCGTCCCCGACTCCACAGCGTGCGTGCTCAGGCTGATTCCCATGCCACGGGGCACCTGACGGGGATCACATATTCTTTGGGGCGTGTCTGGGAGGTGTTCGGATGAGCCGAGCATGGGTGGGACCCTGAAGTACGCAGGCCACGGTTCCCGTGGGCCACCCGAGGAGCGCCCGAATAGACCAAACCCGGAGGGAGGGAAGTGTGCTGTCCCCTCCTGAGAAGCCGGACATCGGTCTTCTCCCGGGTCCCCAGCGGGCGGACGGCAGGTCCTGGAAAGGTTCAGCTTCCAGAATCGCGCAAGCCGATTCCTACAATCAACCCGCCGCTCTGTCCCCGGAGGACTGAAGACCACTGCGCTCCGGGGCAAATCCAGCCGGAACGGGGGTCCAATGAAGGACCCAGCCCTCTGCCTGCAGGGCACATGGGACACGGGGCCACTCGCTCTGCCCCTGGAGGCGCCTCCAGGGCTGGGGGGTGCACTCCCCAGAGAAACCCAGAGTCCCCACTGCCATCGATGGCTGTCCCGGAGCCGGCTGGCTGCCGGGACTCAGAAGTGGGGGGAGGGCACAGCCTCTGGATTTTATCGCTCTGCCTGGGTCAGCTATTTCATTAAAAATCAGAGTTCCTGCTTAATCATTTGTGTGGCTCTGACTCATATCTGATGAGAGATTTTCATGATCACCCATAAATTTGAGTGCTTATTTAAGAAAAAAAAATCAGGGGTGGAAATTTATGATCAATTGTGTTAATTTTTAGAACCCAGTGTTGAACGGCCGGAGGCATATGGCGCCCTCGGCCTGGGAGGGACACGGAGAAGCAGAAGCCCTTCCCGGAGCCACCATGTCCCTGGCCACTGGTCACTGTGGTCGGTGGGGGGAACATAGCCCCTGTCCCCGATGCCAGGGGGACATGGGGGGAGGAGGCCTGGACCCCAAAGGGGCAGGCAGCGTCCCTATGTTGAGGACACCGAGGACCGGCGTGCAGCAGGGAGGGGCAGGCAGCGCGTGGTGAGTGTTGGCAGAGAAGGGTTCCCAAGGGGGCCCCCTAACATCGGCGTCCTGGAGGGGGTCGCCCCCCGGGGGCTGGGCGCATATGCCGTGGATGCTTCTGCTCCCCCCAGAGGGCTCCTTCGCTCCTGCTCAGCAGCACCCCCCCATCCGGGAACCCCGCTGCCTGGGCGGGGGGTAGCGTGTGCCGTCCTAGAGCAGGGCACCGGTGCGGCCTCCGACTCAGCTGGGGCCCCAAGTCCCTTCCCACAGGAGCACAGGTGTCTTCTGCGTCGGCAGGGGGCGCGTCCACTGGCTTCTGTGTGCTCTGCTCCCAGCTCCGCCCGCTTGGATCCCAACGTCTCTCGTGGTTCTGAACTCGATGACCCACGTGTCTCGGCTCGCCCCGGACTTTGCTTGTTTGAAAACTGAAGGTCCCAGGTCTTGGGAACTCAGTCCCAAGCCAGGCGGAGGGACCGGCCACCTGCTTCTGCACACGGGCGAGGGAGGGGACGTGCTGGTCCCGGACAGACGCCTGACGCAGACGGAAGACACGGGCTCCGGTCCTGCAGGCGCCATCCTCAGGGAGGACCTGGCGGGGGGCGGTTTTCCCGTGGCCCCGGGGGTCGGGAGGTAAGAGCCCCAACACGCACGCCGGTCCACGGCAGAGGCGGCCCACGGGAGAAGCTTGGGTCAAACCCCGCCTCTGGCGAGAGCCGCCAAACCAGACCCCGCCCCCAGACCCGCAGCGCCGAGGGCGGGGCCTGGGCTCCACGCTCCACTCCGCTGCTTGTGCCTGGCACCCAGGGGCCGAGGGGGGTCCCGGCACCCAGTGGGGGTGGGCCCCCGGAGCGGGTCCAGGCCTTTGCAGTAAAACAAGGTCATTTGTCGCACTTATACGTGGGGACGAACACTCTGCCCACCGGAATGACCACGGGAGGAGTCATGCCGTTTTGTCACTCACGGGCTGAAGCCACGCTTCCAGAATGCGCCTCATTTTGACTTAAATGTATCTTCTGCCCACTCCGAGCAAATGCAATTTTCCTTTTTATGACTATCAGTTATTTACACGGAAAAAATTTAAATAGAGCCGCACTACCAACAGCCTCTGCTCCAGCAGCCGTGCCCCAGGCTGGCCACGGGGTCCTGCCTTCGGTCAGGAGGCCACAGGCGCCCAAGGACAGGCCAGGCGGTGACAGAGCCAGGGAGAGGCTTGGGCGGATGCCCCTTCCTGTCCAGGCAGGGGGCTCCTTGAGGATGGCCATCGGGTTCCCCCTTCCCTCCTCCCCTCCCCTCCTCCCTCTGCTTCCTCCCCTCCCTCCCCTGCCCCTACCCTCCTCCCTCTGCTTCTTCCCCCTCCTCCCTCCCCTGCTCTCTCCCTCCTCCCTCCCTTGCCCCTCCTCCTTCCCCTTCCCCTCCCTCCCCCCTCCCCTCTTCCCACCCTCTGTGGTCACTTGCTTCCCCTCCTAATGTCTTGTCCATCAGGCGTTCCTCTGAGTCCCTGCACCAAGATGTCACCCAGTCACTGATAACCTGTCCCGTGTGATGAGTCCCTCCCTTCCTCACTGCATGGCTGCCCAGTCTATGGCACAGGGGGGTGGTGGGGAGAGTGCACACAGCCTCAGCCCTGCCGGGAGCAACTGCAGAGGGAGCAGAACACACCCCAGCCCCGGGGTCCTCTGACCCCCCAGCCCCAGGCCCAGCGGCAGAGGAAGGAGGGGTGGAGACACAGACAGGAGCCCAGCTCCGCCCTCCAGGCCACGAAAGGAGCCACACTGGGCCTTGCCCCTGACTCACCTCCGAACAGGGTGGTCCTGGGGGCGACCTGCCCGCTCGGTGGAGCAGGAGACTCTCCATCTCGGCTTGTGAGCCGCCCCCAGGCTGGCGAGGAGACGACTTTAAAGTGGGGCGGACACTGCCTTGCCGTGGTTGTTGCGATAATTCAGGAGAAGCGGAGGGATGGGGTCGGCGGGGTTTCCCGCAGGCCTTTGCTGGCTGTGTCTACACTGCCTGACACAGGGGCTGCGGGACTCAGGACCCAGCCCCAGGCTGCGCCCGTGTCCTCTCCCCACCCCCCCAGGGGCTGTCTGGGTTCGGGAGGATGGAGGGGGAGGTGGCGCCTGGCAGCGCCGGAGCCGCCCTGGCCGCGTCCTGGGGCTCCGCCCTCTCCCTGCCCACGGGGCTTCCGAGCACGAGAGACCCAGAGAAGCCTGCGCCCAGCTCACTGTGCCACCGTGATTTTCGTCCTCGCCGTCACTGGTCACGTATTATCTGGGGTTGATCCAACAGGACAGTCACACATCTCAGTAAAATCGTCACCTGGGAGCATTGTGGTGCTGTGGCGCTCACCCAGGGGCTGAGCCTCACTCTGCACCTGCTCGGTGAGAGGGGCCTTGGGCAAGACCTCGGGCGGCCCTCCCCTCGGGGGAGCCCGGGACCGGCCAGCGGGGTCTGGAGGGACACGTCCACGCAGACACGCGAGACCGCCGGGCTGGGTGGCCGCTGAAGGTGGACCCCGGAACCCCACCTCCCCCGGGCACCCCCGGGCACCTCCAGGCCAGAACGGCTGCTGCTCAGTGCAGGGTCTTGCCCCCAGAGCACTGGTACCCAGGTCAGGCGCAGCAGCAGGTGGGAATCTGCCGTCAGCGAAGTGCCTGGTGAGGGCCACCAGCGTTCTGCGGGGAGCCCGACCGTGCCCCAGGGGTCGGCGCCGGCCCCTCCGTCAGGCCGGGGCCCAGGGTGGTTGGCTCATGAGCAGGAAAGGGGGCCCAGGGCTGCCGTGGGGGCTGCCGTGGGGGGCCGCCATAAGACTGAGCATGATGTGTGTCCCTGAGCTGGTAGATTGGAGGAGACAGCGAAGGGGATGGGGGGACAGGAGGGGATGCTGTGGCCGATTTCGTCACCAGCTCATCCGCGTGTTCCTTGGGGCCCCCGGCGATGCGTCAGCCCGGGGACCCCTTCCCAACACCGCTGCAGAGAGGGTGCACTGCCGTTTGTGACGGTCAGTCAGACAGCGGGGACGAGACTCCTGGTGAACTATATCTGTTTTACTCTCCAAAGCCACTCCTGGAAGAATGCATGTGGCATTTGTGCGTGTCCCTCAGCGATGCTGGTGAGGCCACCGTGGCCGCAGCGCCGGGAGGTCCGCAGCAGACGGGGCCCATCTGAGAGCTGCCGGCCGGCACCCGTGTCCTTCTCCAGACCCGGAAGTCGGGAAGATCAAGCGACCTCACCTGCATGCGAAGGAAGACAGACAGGGCCTGGGCCGTTTACCGCGCCGTGGACACAGAAGCCGAGGACAAGGCCGGTCTGCTGCCTGGACAAGGAGGACTCTCTGGTCAGGAAGCTTCTCCAGCTTCCGCCGGCCCAGGGAGGCCAAGTTCCAGGGTCGGGGAGAGCGCACGCAGGCCGCGCTGAGCAAGCCCCGTGGCCGTGACCGAGTCCGGTAAAAGGCGCGTCCGTCAAAGCGCAGGGCAGCCAGGCGGCTGCTGATGTCGCCAGCGGCGGCGGGAGAGTCGGAGCAAGGGCCGGCGCTGCCGTCCGGGGGACCAGATGCAGGTTCAGCCCCAAAGTGGCTCTGAGGACAGCACGCGGCGCGGGAAGCTGGGGCCTCACCGCGGGGCCACGCGGTCACTCCGTGTTCCCTCAGCCCCGGGGGGCCGGAGGGGCCAGCCCTGACTGTCCTCCACCAGCCCCCGGCCCGCTCTGCGCTCCCTGCCCGACGGCGGTCCTCCGAGGGCTTGAGTGACCACTGTCCTCGGCCTGGCGGCCGGGAAGTCACCGCCTTCAGGGACGGAGCCGAGTCTTGGAAGCCCCTGGGTTCAGTCCCCACCCCAGGCCCACAGCGGGGGGACTGCACGTGGGGCGGGGTCCTTACAGAGGGGACCGGGGTGCACTGAGGGCCCCAGGGTGGGCCCGAGCCCGTCTCCTCAGGAGACATTGGTCGAGAGGCGCACCCAGGGACCCCCGTCCCCCCACTCCGGTCCCCGAGCCTCACAGGGGCTGAACTAAACCGTTCTGTTTCCATTCTATATTCTTTGGGTCTTTTATTTTACTTTTGGGTTAAATTAGATGAGAAGACAGCGTCCTCTGTGTGGAACAGTCACTTCTAAGAAAAGGCAAAGTAAATTATCCCTGTGGGGCTGTGTTTTCTTTCACGGAAGAAGAAATAAAATTTGTAGGGAGCATTTCCTCCGCAGGATCAGCCCTGCCTGCTGAGGAAGACGGGCCTTGCATTCACGCCGCGCAGGGGCCTCGGGGAGGCTGTCCAGGCCCGCGGAGGAGGCATGCGCCATGCACGTGGACGCGTGTGCTTGTGGGTGCACATGTGTGCGCGCGTGTGGGTGTGCGACAGGCCCCGTCGCCTGGGGAAGGATGGGGACGGGCCTGAGGTCTGCGAGAAACCGAGACCCAGGGGAGAAAACCGAACGGCACAAGCTCTGTTTCCTGTTTCGCCGAAGAACAGAAAATTCCGGTGTTTCCCTGTTAGAGTTGGTGGACTCCAACGCATTTGTATAAATGTCTTTTTTAAGTTTATGTATTTATCTTGAGAGAGAGACTCAGAGAACCTGAGTGGGGGGAGGGGCAGAGAGCGAGGGAGACACAGAACCGGAAGCAGCTCCAGGCTCCGAGCTGTCAGCACAGAGCCCGACGCGGGGCTCGAGCCCACAAACCATGAGACCATGACCTGAGCAGAAGTCGGACATTCAACCGACTGAGCTCCCCAAGTGCCCCTAAAATGAACCATTTTTTAAAAATTTGTAATGTTAATTTTAATGTTTAATTTTTAATGTTGGTTTTAATTTTTGAGAGAAAGAAAGAGCATGTGGGTGAGGGGCAGAAAGAGAGGGAGACAGAATCGGAAGCAGCTCCAGGCTGACTGAGCCACCGGGTGCCCCTACAATAGGGTTATTAATATAAATTTGTCACCTTATATTTGTAACATATTTGAAAACTAAACAGAAAGGCTCATCTTCGTCCACAGAAAACTGATCCCTCTTATCATCGAAGAAAATAATTTTTGTCTTATCAGGATAATTTACAAAGAGTATCCAGTTCCCTAAAGCCCTAAAAGAAAAAAAAATTCTTTTCAGTTAACTCTAAGTCACCTCCCCCACCAAAACATGGTTGTAAAACAAAAGGACCATTTCTTTTTATAATTAATTAATTTATTTATTTTGAGAGAGAGAGAGAGAGCTGGGGAGGAGCAAAGAGAGGAGGAGAGAGAATCCCAAGCAGGCTCAGCGCTGTCAGCACAGAGCCCGACGTGGGGCTCGAACCCAGGAGCCTTGAGGTCATGACCTGAGCCGAAAGCAAGAGTCGGACGTTTAACCCACTGAGCCGCCCAGGTGCGCCGAGCCTTCACAGACAGTGAGCGCGCAGGTGGGATGCTGACACCCCTGTGCGCACGCCCAGCTACAGGAAGGGCTGGGCCCCGGGACCCCCCCGGACCACAGCGGCGGCCGCCTGGCAGGGGCCTCGTCGGAGCTCCGGGGAAGAACCGCCTCCCGTGGGGGCCTCCCTCCCCGCAGAGCCCGGGGCCCTGCGGCGTCCGGTGCTGGTGCCCGAGGGCATCTGCTCGCACCTCTCCTGCCCGGAGTTGACCGGGGCGTCATCCAGCCGGTGGTTGTGGGCAGGGCCCTTCAGGCTGCGGGGGTCAGACAGGGACTCAGACCTGCTCAGGTGAAGGGCAAAGAGGCTTGCAGAGGGCAGCGTGGGGACGCCTGTCGGGTTCTCTGGGAGGACCACGCGGGGACACCTGTCGGGTTCTCTCTCCTGAAATCCCTTTCCCAGGGAGCACTCTCTCCACTTCCACAACCGCCAGGCATCATGAGTGTGGTGGTGGCACAAGACAGCCTGGTGCCGGGGCTGGTGTCACAGGTGCTGGGTGTCACAGGGCCGGGTGTCACAGGTATCTGGGTGTCACAGGTGCTGGGTGTCACAGGTGGTTGGGTGTCACCAGGGCTGGTGTCACAGGGGCTGGTGTCACAGGGGCTGGGTGTCACAGGTGCTGGGTGTCACAGGGCCGGGTGTCACAGGTATCTGGGTGTCACAGGTGCTGGGTGTCACAGGTGGTTGGGTGTCACCAGGGCTGGTGTCACAGGTGCTGGGTGTCACAGGAGCTGGTGTCACAGGGCCTGGTGTCACCAGGGCTGGGTGTCACAGGGGCCGGGTGTCACTGGGGCTGGGTGTCACAGAGGTTGGGTGTCACCAGGGCCGATGTCACAGGGGCCGGGTGTCACCTGGGCCGGGTGTCACCGGTGTCTGTGTCCCATTTCCATTCCTGGGGTCCAATCCCCATGGGCCTGTGCCCCCCCCATGCACCCTGAAATCCACGCTCTGGTCCATGTGACTTCCTCATCTCTGGGGTCCTCTTGCTTCCCGCCTCCTCCCTGGGGGCTCCTGGGGAGCTCCCGGACCCCCCGCTCCAGCCTGAGGCCCCTGCCGGCCCCACCCTGACCCCTGTCCCCCGGCCCCAGCGGTCACGCCCCACCCGCAGCTCCCGGGGCTCGGGAGAAGGGCGTCCAGAGGTGCCCAGAGCCACCTTGCGCTCCGCCCCGAGGGTGCTTCTCGTCACGAGGGTTGTTATTTTTGTTAAGTACATCTGCAAAACACATCTGTTAATTTTCCGTATTTGTTTATCCACAGTTAAAGTCTGGATTAGTAACTGTTTCACACTGTGGCTCACAAATAAACACAGAAAAGACACCATGACAGAAGTACGCAGAGACGGGGCGCGTGGGGTTAGGAGGCGGGCGCCGTCCGGAGAAGGGCGTCGGCATGGAAGGTAGTGGCCCCCACATACGGCCCAACACGCGGGGAGAGAGGGGCGTGCGGCCACGAGGTTCCAGCCCGCGGCTGCCGGGGTTACAGACTCGGGAGCCCGAGAGAGGGGGGAGGGAGGGTAAGTCAGCTCCGAGCCTGGTCCTGGGGCAGCGGGGGACGCACGGGCAGGCGGGGCGGTGGCCGCCTGGAGCAGTCGTGAGGCGCCCCCGACACCTGCTCCTCCGTGTGGCCTCCGGCGCCCGCAGGGCCTTAGCCGACCTCCTGGCTGAGAAGAGGCCGCCGGGACGCAGACCCTCGGGTCGTGATCAGCCCAGGAGCCCCTCTGGCCCGGCCTTAACACGAACGTCCCACCCTCTGGACGCTGAAGTCCAGTGTTCGGGGTCAGGTGAGGAGCCCCTCCTGAGTCCCGTCATGAGATCCCCAGTCGTGACCTGATCGCCCTCCGCCCCCACCTCCCGGGCCCGTCCCGCTGCGGGGACGCAGCTGCAGCCCGGGCTTGGGGCGCAAACGTTCAGTCCGAGGCACTGTGCGATCCAGGCACTCCCCTGACCCTGCGAGCCGACCTTTGCCTTGACTCTGCAAAGGGGACACTTACAGGTGTGGACACCGGGGTCCGGGAGAGAAGACCATTGTGTGTGCACGTGCATGTGCAAGAGTGTGTGCTCATGTGACCAGAGCTGAGTTAGCGGCGTGAAGAAAGATGCCCACGTATGCGACACCCTGAAGGAGAGGCAGGAGAGGGAGGGAGGACGGGGGCAGGAGGGGAGGACGTTCTGGAGGCGGAGTCTGAGGTCCAGGCCCTGTCGGGGGCTGGGGCCTGCCGGGCCTCCTCTCTCCTTGGTGCTTGGTCGCCACCCCTCCCCGGCCCGGGACTCCCCCCTCAGCCGAGAGGAGCCTCACATGAGCTCTTCCCAGGGGCCACGAAGGGACCTGGGCTGGTAATTAATCCATCACGGCTCTGAACTTGGTTTCTCCAACAACATACTATTTGTGTGTGTGTTTAATAGCAGTCATTGAATTACCAGATTGTAATATTATATCTGGCCCCGTAGAGATCCCATTATCCATTTACATAAACAAATAGCACAGACTCATTAAGTTATTAATACCTCGCGGAGGCACAATCACCCTGTTTACATCTTGGAACGGATTTGCGAAAGTGAGAGCCGCACATCCGCGCGCCTGGAGCACTGGGCCGTGGGTGGAGGCGGGGCCGTGGGTGGAGGCGGGGCCGTGGGTGGAGGCGGGGCCGTGGGTGGAGGCGGGGCCCGGTCGGCGCCCCGGAACACGCCAACCCCTCGTCTGTCCACGCCTTTGCACCCTTCTTGGCTCGAAACATCCCTGCTGTCGCTGCCTCCTGGCGATGGTCACGGTGGTGGCTCTCGCCCCCAGGGCTGTGGGAGCCGGCCACGCCCACTCAGGTTCACGCGTCCAGTCCACCTGCCCTTTCGTGGGTGAGGAGTTTGCGGCTAGTTCGCCGTCACACGCTGGAGGTGTCCAGGGGAGCCGTGCACAGCGCAGGGTTCTAAGACCCCCTGGGGGCCGTGCACGTGGGGACAGGGCTCCAGCCCCGATGGGGGTCGTCTGCAGGCTTTGTGGGGTCCCAGTCTCTCCCCAGCTGCCTCCCTCCCGCCCTCCCCCTGCCCTGCTCCTTCCCGTACTTCTCCGGTCCGCCCCTTCACACACGCACTGCTCCTTCTTTTAAAAATGCCAGTTGCTGGGGCTTTGGGGCGGCTCCCTTGGTTAAACATCCAACTCTCGGTTTCCGCTCAGGTCCTGGGCTCGTCGTTCATGAGTTCGAGCCCCGCAGATCCTGCCTGGGACTCTCTCTCAAAGATAAACATTAAGGGGCGCCTGGGGGCTCAGTGGGTAAAGCGTCCGACTTTGGCTCAGGTCATCATCTGGCGGTTCGTGGATGGAGCCCTGCGATGGGCTCTGTGCTGACAGCTCAGAGCGTGGAGCCTGCTTCAGATTCTGTGTCTCCCTCTCTCTCTGCCCCTCCTCTGCTCACACTGTCTCTCTCTGTCTCTCAAAAAATAAATTTAAAAAAACATTTAAAAATTTTAATAAATAAATATACATTAAAACAAATAATAAAAACTAAAATGCCGGTGCCACCTTCCTGTCTTTTATTCAAAACTCCTGGCAGTCCCCGGTGTGTCCCTCTCGGCTTCCCTAAGAAAACTTCCATCGAAACCATAACTTCCGTCCTGGGGGAGCCCTCCTGCGGGTGCCCTTTGCTGACGGAGGACTTTTCATGCACGTGACCCACTTCTGCAGCCGCCCGGGCTGTGTGGGGACATTCCCGCTGCTCAGGTCCCCCCGGGGCCTGTCCCCACAAGAGGGGACAGCCCCAGACCGGGACCCGGTGGGCCGGCCGCAAAGCTGTGTGAGGGGGGGTGAGAACCCCCCCCAGCCCACTGGGCCTGGCCCCCTCTCCCATGGAGATTAAGAGACGACACCGACCACGTGTGTTTTGGGAGCTTGTCTCCCCCAGGCCACAGCCCTGGGGTCGGAGGCGTGCGGGCCGCGGGTTGAGGAGGACCTGTCTGGGGGTGGCGAGGCCCCCTCACCTCTCTGAGGCGTCAGGAAGGAAGCTCCTCTACCACCCTGCTCACCCGCGGCATAAATCTAATTACGCAACCCTGATCTGAGGCCGTAATTACACTTTTAAAAAAGCGTGGCCTGCTCTCTCTGGAAGGTCGGGGGTAGGATCCCCCCCCCCCGTCCGTTCCGTGTTCGCGGGGGCTGGGGGGGTGCACGCAGGGAGTGCCAGCCGCCTGCCCGCCGCCCGCCCGGGCTCTCCCTGCGCGGCTCCCTCTCCGGAAACCCGGGCCCGGACTGGCGGGGCGGCGCTCACACCTCTGACAGACACCCGCAAATCAGAGACCGGAGCCCAGCGAACCTGCGCTGTTTGTCAATTTAATATCCTAGAACAAACGGCCTGAGTCTCTGTCAACAGCCATTACGCGGAGTCATACTGTGTTTCCTTTTCTATAAATCCAGCTCATTACCCCGCTTGACGGATCTGGGCCCGTTCCTCTTGTTTGCCTTTCTCAGGTGCGGATCCTCTGTCCCGGGGACGTGCTGGGAGGGCGCAGCTGGCCTACGGGCATCTCCTCTGCCCTCCTGGCCAACCGGCCTCTCCCACTCAGCGACCGGGGACGGGGTCCCGTGGGTCTGGGGTCCCCGCCTCTCCTGCACCCGCCAGGCTGTGGCTCAGGGGCTCGGGGCCACCCTCCGTCCTAAGGCTCTCCCGACCCACCCACATCAGGAGCCCTCACCCTGGAAAGCTGGCTTGGGGCCACTGTCTCCAGGGCCTGGCACCCTGTGTGGGTGTCTGTCCCTCAGAAGGGCTAC
>NC_043709.1:1748432-1750716 GCF_006229205.1 Suricata suricatta
GTCACTGGCCTCTTGACTTTGGCCACAGATCTGTCCCTAGGGCCCCAGGGGGAGTGCCGTGGAGCGACCTGTGTAGGACGTCTCACCCCCAGAACTGGCAGATAATAAATCGTGTCATTAGAAGCCACTCGGCCTGCACGTGCGGTCCTGCAGCCACTGCCCGTCTGCGGGCGAGGGACCCACTACTCGGTGACAGTGACTGAGACAGGCCCAGGGCGCTGGGATGTCAGGCCCTCGGGCATCTGACTGGAGCCCTCTGTGAGAACGGAAATCCGCGGGCTTGGACGGCGTGGGATCACCACGCAGGGCAGGTCCCCACGGAGCCCCAGCCTCCGCTGGCCGGCTGCCCCGCCCGGCGCCGTGGGCCACATCCCTGAGGCCCAGAAACTGCTTCTGAAGCTGCAGTTCAGGACACAGGGACTGAGGGGGGTGGGGCAGAGGGAACCCAGTGCAGCAGCTTGGGGCCTCTGGCAGAGGGAGCCCCGGGGTCAGACCTGCCCAGGGACTCGCTGCAAAGATGGCCCAGAGGACAGGAAGCCAGAAAAGGCGCAGGAACGCGGTGACCATTCCAGCCTCACGGGCTTGTGCTTGGACGCTCCCTCCCTGCCACCCTGCCTCCGTCCTCTCCTGATTGCCTGTCGGCCCCCACCGCACCTGGGGGGGGTCTGCCCAGTGTCAGAGACCCCCAAGGCCTGCCCCTCCGCTCTCCCGGCAGCCCCCGGGGTCCTGTGTACAGAAGGCGTGCCCGTCACAGACACCCCTGCAGCAAGGTCCACGGAGGCCCCTCAGCTCCTCCCTCCGCACCGGCCGCATGGGTCCCGTGAAGGCCGCCTCCCTCCAGGCCCGGAGAGACCGATGGACAAGGCGGCCCCTGTGATGCGGGCTCTCCAGGGACACGGGCCGGACCCTCAGGGGAGGGGTCTCTAACACAAAAGATGATACACATAAGCATTGGCCTCAGGGCCAGTTTCAACGACAAAGAGATGGCCCCCAACCCTTTCCCGGCTCTGCTCCCCTACAAGAGCCTACCAGCCGGCAGCCAAGTTGCCCAGGACCTCCGTCCTCCTCCCCTGCACTCCTCCCCGAGCCCTCCCCCAGCACTGTGGGCACAGACCTGAGTCAGGGCCTTTGCCCGGGGTGGGCCGGCCTTCCCAGAGGCTCTGACTGTGGTATCTAAGTCACACCCCTGCCTCCATGCGCCCTTCCCCCTCTCCTGCTTTGTGCTCCCCCCCCACCCCTGTGCCTGGCCCATCGCACACCCTCCTCCCGCTTCGTCCGCACCCCACGCTCTCCCCTGTCAGCGCACGTCTCCAGCCGGCGCTGGGCTTCTCCCCTACCGCGGACCCCGGGCCCGGAGCCTGCCTGGTCCACCCGAGTGCCCTGGAAAAGCTCTGTGGAGGACCCGCTCGGATGAGGGAGGGGAATGTGAGCTCAGGTCCCAGAGCGCCTCCTCCTGAGGTCTGAGGGCTCGGAACTCCGACGTCGCCTCCCGTGGAATCCAGGGCCGGTTTCTGCAAAGCAAAATGTCAGAGGGAGAGCTCTGTTCCCCTCTGGTCCCCAAGAGCCTGGGCCTCACGCGTCTCCGCGCACGGAAGTCCCTTCCCTTCAGTTCATAAATTCAGTCAACAGCTAATTTCTGAAAGTGTCTACAGCAGAGTTAGGGCTCCCGCCAGACAGCAGAGCCGTGGGGCGGAAGCGAGCCTCTCTTCCCTCGGACGCTTCATGGGGGGAGCCGGAGGCCCCAGCGGTCCCCCCACCCCCAGATCGAGCCTCTCTCCTAAGTGGCTCCGGCCGGAGGCTCCAGCTTGAGGGGCTTCTCTGCGAAATGCAGGATATGTGACGATCATTATTCTCAGGCCACTAGGGCCCCCTGGTCATCTGAAGGCATTTCAGACGCTGCGCTTCCAAGTCAAAGCTGGCCACGAAATATTTAGGGAATTCCACAGAATAGGCAGGCCGTGCATCGGAGGTGCTGCGCTGGGTGCCTTTTGCACCCCAACAGTCCTCAAAATTCAGGGGAGGAGATGTTCTCGATGTCTGAATGTCCCCTCCATCTGAAATGTCGGCACCCTGCTGTCCCCGCTCTGTCCCCAGGCCAGCCTGTCCGTGGGCCTTCAGTCATCACAGAGGTGGCCTGCGGGGCCGCCCTTCCCGACAACCCTCAGGGCTGTCCCACGTCCCTGGGGGTCAGATATGCTGCCGTGTGTGCATTCACACATCCATACACCCTGTCTACCCTCAGTTTCCTCTTCAGGAAGCCAGAGGGACACTTGGTCCCACTTCA
>NC_043709.1:1750816-1753100 GCF_006229205.1 Suricata suricatta
TGAAGTGGGACCAAGTGTCCCTCTGGCTTCCTGAAGAGGAAACTGAGGGTAGACAGGGTGTATGGATGTGTGAATGCACACACGGCAGCATATCCGACCCCCAGGGACGTGGGACAGCCCTGAGGGCTGTCGGGAAGTGCGGCCCCGCAGGCCACCTCCGTGATGACTGAAGGCCCACGGACAGGCTGGCCTGGGGACAGAGCGGGGACAGCAGGGTGCCGACATTTCAGATGGAGGGGACGTTCAGACATCGAGAACATCTCCTCCCCTGAATTTTGAGGACTGTTGGGGTGCAAAAGGCACCCAGCGCAGCACCTCCGATGCACGGCCTGCCTATTCTGTGGAATTCCCTAAATATTTCGTGGCCAGCTTTGACTTGGAAGCGCAGGTCTGAAACGCCTTCAGATGACCGGGGGGCCCTAGTGGCCTGAGAATAATGATCGTCACATATCCTGCATTTCGCAGAGAAGCCCCTCAAGCTGGAGCCTCCGGCCGGAGCCACTTAGGAGAGAGGCTCGATCTGGGGGTGGGGGGACCGCTGGGGCCTCCGGCTCCCCCCATGAAGCGTCCGAGGGAAGAGAGGCTCGCTTCCGCCCCACAGCTCTGCTGTCTGGCGGGAGCCCTAACTCTGCTGTAGACACTTTCAGAAACTAGCTGTTGACTGAATTTATGAACTGAAGGGAAGGGACTTCCGTGCGCGGAGACGCGTGAGGCCCAGGCTCTTGGGGACCAGAGGGGAACAGAGCTCTCCCTCTGACATTTTGCTTTGCAGAAACCGGCCCTGGATTCCACGGGAGGCGACGTTGGAGTTCCGAGCCCTCAGACCTCAGGAGGAGGCGCTCTGGGACCTGAGCTCACATTCCCCTCCCTCATCCGAGCGGGTCCTCCACCGAGCTTTTCCAGGGCACTCGGGTGGACCAGGCAGGCTCCGGGCCCGGGGTCCGCGGTAGGGGAGAAGCCCAGCGCCGGCTGGAGACGTGTGCTGACAGGGGAGAGCGTGGGGTGCGGACAAAGCGGGAGGAGGGTGTGCGATGGGCCAGGCACAGGGGTGGGGGGGGAGCACAAAGCAAGAGAGGGGGAAGGGCGCATGGAGGCAGGGGTGTGACTTAGATACCACAGTCAGAGCCTCTGGGAAGGCCGGCCCACCCCGGGCAAAGGCCCTGACTCAGGTCTGTGCCCACAGTGCTGGGGGAGGGCTCAGGGAGGAGTGCAGGGGAGGAGGACGGAGGTCCTGGGCAACTTGGCTGCCGGCTGGCAGGCTCTTGCAGGGGAGCAGAGCCGGGAAAGGGTTGGGGGCCATCTCTTTGTCGTTGAAACTGGCCCTGAGGCCAATGCTTATGTGTATCATCTTTTGTGTTAGAGACCCCTCCCCTGAGGGTCCGGCCCGTGTCCCTGGAGAGCCCGCATCACAGGGGCCGCCTTGTCCATCGGTCTCTCCGGGCCTGGAGGGAGGCGGCCTTCACGGGGCCCATGCGGCCGGTGCAGAGGGAGGAGCTGAGGGGCCTCCGTGGACCTTGCTGCAGGGGTGTCTGTGACAGGCAGGCCTTCTGTACACAGGACCCCGGGGGCTGCCGGGAGAGCGGAGGGGCAGGCCTTGGGGGTCTCTGACACTGGGCAGACCCCTCCCAGGTGCGGTGGGGGCCAACAGGCAATCAGGAGAGGACGGAGGCAGGGTGGCAGGGAGGGAGCGTCCAAGCACAAGCCCGTGAGGCTGGAATGGTCACCGCGTTCCTGCGCCTTTTCTGGCTTCCTGTCCTCTGGGCCATCTTTGCAGCGAGTCCCTGGGCAGGTCTGACCCCGGGGCTCCCTCTGCCAGAGGCCCCAAGCTGCTGCACTGGGTTCCCTCTGCCCCACCCCCCTCAGTCCCTGTGCCCTGAACTGCAGCTTCAGAAGCAGTTTCTGGGCCTCAGGGATGTGGCCCACGGCGCCGGGCGGGGAGGCCGGCCAGCGGAGGCTGGGGCTCCGTGGGGACCTGCCTTGCGTGGTGGGGCCCACGCCGTCCAAGCCCACGGATTTCCGTTCTCACAGAGGGCTCCAGTCAGACGCCCGAGTGCCTGACATCCCAGCGCCCTGGGCCTGTCTCAGTCACTGTCACCGAGTAGTGGGTCCCTCGCCCGCAGAGGGGCAGTGGCTGCAGGACCGCACGTGCAGGCCGAGTGGCTTCTAATGACACGATTTATTATCTGCCAGTTCTGGGGGTGAGACGTCCTACACAGGTCGCTCCACGGCACTCCCCCTGGGGCCCTAGGGACAGATCTGTGGCCAAAGTCAAGAGGCCAGTGAC
>NC_043709.1:1753200-1797972 GCF_006229205.1 Suricata suricatta
TGTTACCAGGGGGGTCCCTGGTTGAGCAATCTGTGCCCTTTCATTGTCTAATGATTCTGGGAAACCGACACTTAGGCCTCCAGGGTCAGAGGGAAACCTGAAGCCTGTCATGGAGTCAGTTTGGTTCAGACCTGCGTCCTTTCATCTTCAGGCTGAGGACGCACGTCACACAGCCGTGAAGGTTTTCCTGAAAATATGCCCATTTTCCACCTCCTTCCCACCCTTCTCCAGGCGCTGCAGGGGGTCCCCCGGCCCGGTCCCTGCAGCGACGTCCCCACTGTGCCACCAGCCTGCCATGTGAGATTAAGGTGGGAAAGGCCTGCCCCCACCCCCCCCCCCCCCGTGGGATGGCGCCACCGTCCTGCTCTATCTCCCTTCCCAGCCCCGCCTCCCCGCCCCCTCCAGCTTCCCCCTGAGATCACCTCCCTCTCACACGTCCGGGGCCCATTCCCAGAGAGGCCAGAGCCCAGAGGAACCAGCCGGAGAGGCTGGAGGAGGCTGCCATTGCCGGAGACATCCCTCCAGCCTTTTGTCTTCCGACTTCTGAGCCCCCGCAGACCGCAGAGGACAAGTGTTGGGTTCCCACAGGAAGGGAGACTCCGAGAAACCCCATCCTTAGTGGGGCTGGGGTTTCTGGGAGGGGAAACCCTGCTTGGAGGGTCCGAGAGACAGAAAGCAGAGGGAGTTGTTGAGGCAGAGCTGGGAAGTGAGGGAAGGCCGGAGCCTCCCCTGCTCTCCTGACTCTGGGCAGCGGGGTGCTATGTGCGGGGTGCTCTAGCAGAGTGCTCTGACTGGGTGCTGTGTGCAGGGTGCTCTGACTAGGTGGTGTGTGCGGAGTGCTCCAGTGAGGTGCTGTGTGCGGGGTGCTCCAGCAGGGTGCTGTGTGCGGAGTGCTCCAGCAGGGTGCTCTGACTGGGTGCTGTGTGCGGGGTGCTCCAGCAGGGTGCTCCTCCAGCGCGCACGCCCAAGGACTGTATGCCTGGCCCTTCAGCTCTGGGGGAGAGGACTCAGACCGGAAAAGCAGACTCGTAAGGCTGTGCAGGGCTGTGACGGGTTTCTGGATGCCGAGGGGACAGGTGAGCTGGGGGCCTGCCCCTGGCAGGTGGCGGAGGACCCAGGCATGTCTCTGGAACAACGGAAAGGCAATCCAGGTGGGCGAGGGGGATGTGGGGGGGCGGGGCCAGGCGAGGATGGAGGGCCAGCGGTCCGCTCCCCCCAGCCACCCCTGCCCTTCCCAGAGCCGCCCCGGGGGGCCCCTCACTGGGCTTGACGGCTGAGGAAGTCCTGGGCAGCCTCCTCCTCCCTGGAGTCAGCCCCTGAGGACACTTGCAGCAAACACCTGCCCTCTGACCCCTTGTGTTGACATCCCTGTTTGAACCCGTTTGCCTGTTGGTTCTCTGAAAACATGGCAGCCATAGACAGAGATCCTGGACAAAACGGTGAATCTCAAATATCTGAGGAGAATTTCTCACAATTTTCCTTTGAAATAAAAGAGACATATGGACTCTCCATTTTATTTATTTCATACTGAACACTGCTGGTAGAAATAACACAAAATAAATGTGGCAAGGAATAAAACTTCACACAGCAAAATGTATTATTATCATTTCCACCAAATTTAAATATGCAAAATTTAACCAGGAAAATGTGAGCTGTGTCGAGTTATGCACTTAGAAAGCATCCGGTCTTTACCGTCGGGGCAACCGGCAAAATCGTGCGTGGCCAAGCCGACCGCTGAGTCAGGTAGCTGTTGTGTGATTTATACGAAACAATCGATTCCCACAAAATTAATTTCAGTAAAATAAAAATGAAAACAAAATTATTTCTCTGAATCATGTAAAAAAATAATAGGGTGTAAAAATAGATTGAGCATTTCTATTCTGGTAAACCTCGATCAGTTGTAGTTCTAGTTAAATATTTATGTTCATTGAAATGGAATCAGATTCTATATGGATTGAACATATCCCATTTCTGGAAGCTCACCACCTACCCAACCCTCCGTTCGTCTGTGTGTCCATCTATCCTTCTATCTGTCTGGCTGACCATCCATCCGCCCATCTGTCCATGCGTCCATCAGTCCATCCATCCATCATATGTCTGTCATCTGTCCATCTGTCTGTGTGTCCATGCATCCACCCATCCATCTGCTTATCCATCCATCATCCATCCATCTTTCTATCATCTGTCCATCTGTCCACCCATCCGACCCTCCGTCCATCCCAGCACTTAACCATCATGATCCACCCAGCTAGCTATTCAGTCCTTAATTCATTCCACAAAGTTTAAACTCATTTAGAAGAAAACACAGTGAATAAAACAATCCATATGCTAGAATCTGAGAATGTGCCGTCAGCATGAGCGGTCAGGCCCATGGGAAGATGGGTGCGAAGCCACTTAGGTTGTGAGTTCTGATCTGAGACAAATGGGAACCCACATTTGGTTCTGAGCTTCTTGGTAGAAACAGCACTGCAGCCGGTGACAAATCCCGACTGTCTGGTAGGAGCAAACACGCAGTGTGTCAGGAAGGGCCCGTCCTCACTTAGCATTCGGATCTGAGACGCTTTCATCAGCGACGCCTCCCTGGGGCTGTCCGGGAGCGGATAGCAGTGTCCGGCCCTCCCCGTGGGCCGTGCCGAGCGGCCGGCGGCTGTGGGTGACGTGCTGGCAGGTCACAAGTCAGGAAGAAGGACCTGTGGGCCCCATCAGATCTGCTCCACGGAGCTCAAAATAATGAGATTATATTTCTTCGCAAAATGGGATAATTCAGACCCCCCCGTCCCTGAGAGCAGTCGTTTCAACAATGAATCTGATTAGTGAGATGAGGTTGGATGGCCCAAAGTACTCCCTGTCCCCGGACCCTCCTTCTGGCCGTCTGTTATGGCACGGCGTAATTGACCAGCGCGTGACACAGACGCCCCGCACAGGGAGACAGGGGAGACAGAGAGAAGGGGAGGGGTCGTGGGAGGTCGTGGGAGGTCGCGTCTTCAAGGCAGGAAGCGCAGCACCAGCAGGAGCCGGGGAGACATGGAGCAGTGGCTCGGGAGTCCAGAAGGCCCAGCGCCGCAGCCACCTTGATTTTGGACGCCTGGCTTCCAGAACCACCCACCTGTGGTCCTTGTTGGGGGAACCTTAGGAAACCGACACACCATGTATCAAGTATTCATGTCGTTACTATTCCTAGATGGAAGACTGGTCCCCTTGGATTCCGAGAGCCAGCCGGCTTCAAAGGAAGACGTTAGACAGTAGATACAATGTCTATATGTAAATGTTCTTTCACCCCCAAGCCCACGGACCTTAAAACACAAACAGCAGAACCCGGTAAAGACAGACACACTGCGTCTTCCAGTACCGCGAACAGCAGGCCGACGCCAAAACCCGTCGCTCATCCGTGAAGCGCCTTCACTGGCCTGCCGCGTGCGGGACGCTGCGGGCCGGGGGGCGGCCGGGGCGTGGGTCCTTCTGGCCAGCTCGGTCTCAGGGTGGGGCGTGCTCAGCAGACAGGGCGGGCCTGGGTCCGGCCTCTGGCCACCTGGACTGAGGGGGGCGGGAGCAGGTGCCTCCGGGAAAGAGCTTCCAAGGAGGAGGTGGCGTCAGGTTTAAAGGGATTCCGTTTTCCGGGACAATTTCCGTCCTGTCCACCTGAGATTCCAGAGGAAAACCCGCGGCCTCACGCTTCCGGAGTTAGCCTGCGCTGCGTCCTTCCACTCACCGCCGTCAAAGCCTCCGGGTTCTCCTGCCCGAAGATGATATTTTTTCCCTCTTAACACTCAAAGCGCTGCCTCACCAAACGCCATCCAATTATCTCCTGCAGCTTAATCGGACCGATCTTGGGCACCCTTTTCTGGAACCATCTTCTTTTGTTGCTAAAATTACACTTGGCTATCCTGAACTTGGTTCAATTATAATTCTCACTCTGAAGATTCATTTCCTCCAAAAAAAAAAAAAAAGAAGAAAAAAAAGAAAAGAAAAAGAAAAAGGTAGAAAAAACCCTCCCCCGAGGCAGCATGGAACAGCTTCCCCCTCCTCCTCACAGCGGCCCCTGGGGGCCACCCCCACCACCTCCTCCCCGCCCCCGCCTCCAGGAAGCCCTCCAGCGGGGGCAGCAGGGACCTCCCAAGGACTCTTCCAAAGGAATTAATAAAATAGCAGACATTTGATCTCAGGGGCTTGCGGTCTCCGTTGGGGACCTCTGCTTCTTCTCTTAACTCCCAATCCCTTTAAAATAAAAACAGCAGAAGGAGGCAGGGAGTTCGTGAAGCGGCTTCTCCGGACCCCGGGGAAGACGGGGAGCTGAACCCGAATAGACGTGGGTCACTTTGTCTCTTGCTTAAGGGGCCTGTGCGAGAACTGCGTCCTTGGAGGCCCTCCTGCGCACAGACCCCTCCAAGCACCCGCTTCTCGGCACAAAGTCCCACTTCGGTGCGGCCCAGGGGGTCTCGAAGGAGACCCCTCAAGGCAGATGGTGCCCTGGTGCGTTTGTGAGTCCTAGCGCGCCTGCCCCTGGGTCGGGACTGCCTCACGCATCGGAATTTGTAGTGTCCAAAAATATCTGTTGGTTTACAGTTAATTTTTAATAATACCTACCGACACACCCAAATTAATGTCCTAGGGTTGTTTGGGGCCAGGATCTTGTAGAGCAGGAAAAATACTATCCCCTCGGCCCTTCTGAGTTCTAGGGGGAGACCCCCAGCCCCCTCCCTCATCACAAGAAACTGATTAACAGGAGAAAAACAGGACTTTGTTAACATAGATTCGGCCTGTGTTGGGGGGAGACCCAGGACACCTGAGTGTCAGCAAGATGCCCGTCAGCCACCTTCTGAGGGGTCTTCAGCTAAAGACAGAAGGAGGATCCTGGGGGTGGGGAGTCGAGGATGGGAGGCGGCCAGACGAGAAAGCAGAAAGCACAAACTCGGCCAGATTGTTATTATGCAGAGTAAGCCGTGCTCCCTCCGTTGATGAGAGGGGCTCCTGACCTGGAGCCCCCCTCCTCTGCCCCTCCCAGAAGGAGACTCAGACGCCTTCGCTCCTTACAAAAGGGTGAGCGGCATCCTGTCTTCAGACCTGCTCTTCTGCCGTTTCTTAAAATAAGCAGCTCAAAATAATCCTTATGGCAGAGAAGCATGTTCTGGGGTGGCGTCCTTGCCCGTGCTGGTTCAGGTCGCCCTGGAGCAGCAGCAGAGCTGGGAGCGACCCCGCAGCCCGGGCCACACCCCCCGCCCCCCTCCCCCCTCTGTCTCCCTCGCCCTTGGAAAGCACCTTGCCTCCTCCTGGGCCACCTGCATGGAGTCGTTCTTCCCTGTAAAGTGGCCGCAGAGCTGGCTCGGAGCAGCAGCGGGGCTGCGATTTGAGAAGAGACACGGGGAAGGCCAGCCTTTATTAGGGCTCAGGAAGAAACCAGGAGGCTGGTTTTGGGCACCAGCTGGTTCAGCAGAACAGGAGTTTGCAGGGTGGCGGCCGGCGGGGCCAGTGTTGTGGCCGGGCCCCAGGGACCTTGCTTCCTTTTCTCAGACCAGGAGGTGAGTTCCCGAGTGTGGGATAATCCCCACCTGCCGGCCTTGCCGGCCGCCGTGTGAGCTCCCCAGTCAGGGCCCCCGACTCCCTCTAACCAGGCTCCGCACCTGGGTGACACCGCGGCCTTTTCTCCCGCCGACTCCTCAGCCGGGTTCTGGGGATGTTTCCTCCTGAGCCCCAGGCCTCCATCTTCTAAGTCCTGTCACCGTGCAGGATATGCACAGGTGGCCACGTGAACGGGGCTTCGAGGGCTGGGCGGCCTTGGGGAGGAGCCCGGGCAGGTGCCGGAGGGACCCTGGGGACCCGAGCCCGCTCCCCTCCCCAGACGGAGCGCCCCACCTGCCTCGCCCCCCTGGGCCCTCCTCTGCCGGTTCTGAGACTTGGGTCCACGCGTCCTGAGATTTCCTCCTTGGGGGCAACAAGGCAGAGGGAAGGGACCCCTCCCCTCAAGGCTGAGTGCCAGGGGGCAGGTACTCGACCCTGATCCCAAAGTTGCTCCATGGGAGACGGGCACCCGAGCCTTCCCCGCGGCGGAGAAGCGGAGAAGCCAGAAGGAGGACGCTCAGTCAATCTGGTGCGAGAAAGTGCCCCCGCTGCCCGCCCCCACCGCCCCCTGCCCTGCTCTGCTCCTTCCCCTCTCCCCTGCCTACCGATGCCCCTGTTTCTGGAAGTTTCCAGACTTGCTGGAGTGGATCACCTTGACTCAATGCCCTCGCCCTCGCCCTTGCTCCCACCAGACAGCCCGCAGGCGGCCTGGACGAGGACCCACCACCTGCAGCCCGGGCATGGGCAGACTGTCTTCTGGCTTCTTCCACTGCCTGTGGACTAAAGTGACGTAAAACAGCCTACAGGTGAGAACACACGCAGCGCGGTGCTCCCGGGAGCCCCAGAGACGGTGGCCGTGGAGGCCGTGGAGGCCGAGGGGCAGGTGGGGAGCGGCAGGAGCAGCGCGTGTCTGGGAAGCCTTTGCCAGCCTCGGAGACGAGATTTCTGATACAAAACAAAGAACTCACTTCCGACAACCACTCTCTTCCGAGTCGGGCCCGCGTCCTGCATCTTTCAGACGGTGATGCGGCAAGTGAAACTCTTCCGAAGTCTGCAGTCCTGTGTTGTCATCGGCTCCAAATGACCAGCCACCAAGGGGGCGCACTCCGGGGTGGCCTCTGTCCAGGCCTGAGCTGCACCTAGCTGCTCAGGCCCCACCCCCAGCCCCACTCTGACCGCCGGACTCCTGCCCCTTTGCTCTTGGCCAGTGCTGGTGACCCTGCGGTCCGGCCGTGGGCTCCTTCACGCCCTCTGCTTGGTCCCCAGTCAAGGCTTGTTCATCTCTGTCATTATCCTGGTACGTGTCCGGGGTGCCCCGTCTTCCTTAGCCTGCCTGTGGACAGTGCACTGCTCCCCAGGCCCTGGGAAGACCCTGCACTCACAGGCGGGGGGAGGACGCCCTGTCAGGGTGTGTGGGCACCTTCTTCACCTCCTGTCCAGGATGCAGGTTGCAGACCGCAATCACCTGGCCGCTGACGGACCGCCCGCTCCCTGCCTCCCTGTCAGTGCAGATGGTGAGCGCGGCCCGGAGCTCTGCAGGTGACCGTGAGGGTGTCCATGTCTTCACAGGGCAGGACAGCTAAGTCCACATGAGCCGTGAGTCTATGCGTGTCCCGGTACAGAGGCGACTTCAGGCAGATGGTCCCCATCTCTGCTAAAACCCGGGCCTCTACATGGGTCACTCGCTCCCCAAGTGAGGGGCGTGCGGGCGCCGGGCCGCGGTTCGGGTCCTGGCCGGGGTCCTGCAGGCGGTGGCCAGGGCGCACTCCCAGCCCGGGGACGGTCCCGGGGGCACGGAGACGGGCTTGTGCGGACTCTCGCCTCTGGTCTTCAGGCAAATCTCTAGAAACAAGTGAGGGCACCTGGGTGTCCTAGGTTCCGGGTTCTCCGCGGGACACCTTTCCCCTGGAGGCCCCGGTCCCCACCCTCGGGACTTCGTAAACAGCTGGTGCTGAACTCGTGCGGCTCCTCAGTGAACGCCGGGGCAGGTGCGCAGTGCCGTCGGCCTCGTGATTCACAGCTATTAAATTCCACGGAGAGGTGATAAAAACTTCTCCTTGGGGCAAGAAGGTGTGAAAAAGGATGAAGGGACGCGTAAAAGCATTTTGATACCCCGGCTTTGATACAGTTTGGTAACGCGAAGTGATGAGGAGCTATGGGCTTGGAATTCACGCCGAATCAATTCAGCACCTGCTCCTAGGAGGAGGGCTTCCTGGACGCCAGAGCAGGGAGGTAAACCGAGGCGGACTGCAGCTTCCTGCGTGGACCTTTGCATGCTAAGGGACATCAGGGAAATACTTCACATGCAAAAAGTATATATATTTTTAACAATCAAACCACCTAAACTCATGCATTAAGTTGTGTTTGAAGACAAAAAGCCTATCCTGAGAACCAGTAGCTTAAATTGTTGAATTTAAATCTTTAGCCCGGCATTCAAGGCCACCATGTCCGTGCTCCCTGTCCCTCCCGGCCCCGCCTCCCCGTCTCTCGCAGGGCATGAGACCCGACCCTCTGCCCGCAGCGGGCACTGCTGGTCTACACGGCGCGCCCCCCAGGGGTCCTGACCGCAGACAGGACCGGTGTGCTTCTCCTCAATTCATCGGGTGAGTATTCGTGGATAATGCAGTTTGAATTTCTCGTCTCACGTCTCGGGAAAGTCTCCAGCCGCCGAGCTAAGTGTGGGAGGACGTCACCAGGATGCGCACCTTACACGTCGCCATCTGCACCTGCGGCGTCTGTGGGAACCGGAGGCCGTCTGCGTGCGTGGAGCCCGCCGGCCGCGAGGCGCAGACGCAGCCTGCTCGCTTGGACGGTTTGGAAAGGAGTTAGAGCAAAGACAGAAAAAGATGCTCAGTTTCCATCTCCGTGTCTCTCAGAAGACGTCTAGGGCGCACTTGGGTGCCTGTGAGTTGGCCGGATCTCGGACCCGCGGGGAGCCTCTCGCAGGCGTGGCTCTGGCCTTTCTGACCCGAAGCAAGCGCACATTCTGTACCTTGTGTCTGAACGCGAGTTAAGAACCCGCCAAGTGCACCGTGTGCTAACCTCCACCTCAGACGGGTGTGCCGTCCTGATGCCCTGCAGGCTAAATGTTGAATTTAGGGTTCTCGGGGATCTAAGAGCCGCAGGAGGAAAAACAGCCCCTGCCTTGGGTCCTGGCTCCGCTGGGCAAAAGTCTGCGTCCTGGGCAACTGGGCATGGGCATGAAGGTAACCATGGCCTCAGAGGGGCACGGCCGGGGGGGGGGGCTTTCTGAGGTTCCTGGTCAGGTGTGAGGCAGGACAGCTCGCCTTCGGCGCCCCAAGGAGGAGATAGATGAGCATTGTCACCCGGATGAACATTCGTGAGGGGCGGCCATCACCGCCTCGTTGGGTCCACGGCTCTGGACATGATGGAAACATTTTTCCTGCCGTCCCGCTTAAGATGGGGAGCGGTGTGGGGAGCCCTCAACTCTGTGGGCCGCTGTAGCTGTTCAACTGCGTAGGAGGGTAACAACGTGGGTAATATGAATTATTACCGAATGCTGTGTTGAGCATGAAACAGACGTCTGAAAAGCCCTTGAACAAATTCCATTTCATCTTCTGAAAACTGTTGACTCGCAAACTCACATGGAGAAACTTTCTAGAAACTGGAGTCCGTCAGGAAGAAGGGGGTCCTGATATTTAGCAGAAGTTGCCCTAAACGCTTGGGTCGGGGTGGCCGTGCGGGGCTCGCGCTCCCGGCCCCGTCCCTACGAGGGGCACTCACACGGGAACGTCTCTGTCTGCATCCCTGTTGCTCTGAGGATGGGCTTCGGGACGTGTGATTATGACATCCAAGCGTATAAACTCGGTGACCTCCGTTCCCAGGCATTACCACACTGCTTTGGAGGGAGGCAATTTTAGTTTATGTTTCCACCGGCAGGAGGAATAGAGCCATTTCACCCCGCCCTCCCTCACACCAAATACGACGCTTCTAAATTGCCAGTTTGAAAGACGAAAAAAGTTCCATAGTTGTTCCCATTTGCATGTTAGAATTACTTGTGAGGCTGAGCGTTTTTCATGCTAGGGCTTCGTCCCTGACTTATCTCTTCAGCCATTGTTTTCGCTAATGGTGGACCAGCGCTCTGGAAGAGCCCGGAAGATGGACTCGGCCATGTTGTTCTTAATATTTTTCTTAGTAAGCTCTGTGTTTTGATAACAGAAGAAAGACAAAACACGACTTAATGGCAATAAATGCTAACGAGCTAAACCCTCCTATTAAATGACAGAGACCACCCGATCGGGGGTACGGTAAAAGTGCACCTGTAGAAAACATATATAAAATGAGCGATAACTTGCTGATCACAACGATAGACAGAATGTCGCTGTCTATCCGGCATTAACTGCCGGCCGCCACATGGTGGACGGGCCTGTCCCGACTGGATTTCTCTCTCGTAGGCGCCCAGACAGTCTCTGGGCTCCCCACAACGGCACGCGTGCGAGGGGCCTTCTGCCGAACAATCGCGCCCGTGTGTCCCTCAGTCCGTCGCGAGGTCCTGCACCGGCCTATGCGTCAGGCTGTCCTGCGTCCTGCCTCCGACAGGCCGGCACCATGTGCTCCCTAGGAACTGTTCCCGGATGGGCCCTACATTCACTATCTCATTTAATTCTCCCAACAGCCCCACGAAGAGGTAGGACGGCTCCCGGTTCACAAGCGAGGTAGGAGCTCTGAGGAGGTAAGTGGTTTTCCTAAGCCCACACGTCTCCTAAGTGCGCAGCCAGCGGTGAAGGCCCGTGTGAGGGACAGGGAAGCGCCGTCCCTGCGCCCTGGAAAGGCTGCAGACAAAACGGCGAGGGAGATTTGCCGAGCAGAAGCGAAGGGAAAGAAAGGAGGGCTGGCCGCATGAATTTAAACTAAAGGTCCGATTCCAGGCGGCAGTGGTTTGGCGGACAGAGACGGGCACTGCTTGCCGATAGAGCGGTGTCCCGGCACCAGTGACGACGGAGCCATCTTGAACGTTTTGTACGAAATACCAACCTCTAAATCACAAACAAAACACCGAGGAATACAGAGAGAAGTGAGCGGAAACTCATTTATGGGAGATTCTGTGTGAAACGGACAAGGATAGAAGATAAAGACCTGGTGAGTCTGAACAGTCTTACTCAGGATGTTGTCATTAATGCCTTCCCGTCCGGCCCTGTACGTACGGCACCCTGGTGTCCTTGGAAGCTGCTAAGAGGCGTTTGCAAAATCGTGGTTCTATGTTGGACAACCACAATATCAGTTAATGCTAACGCATTACACTGGGAATTAACAAAAAAATTGCTCGTACAGAGTAAATTACTTGTGAAGTTAAAAAACCTCACAGCCGCATAAAATGACGTTCGTCGAAAGATTCATACAAATATGGAACAGGCAGGCCGGCTCTCAGGGCCACCGCGAGGGTCCAGCCCAAAGCCGCTGGCAGGAGCGGACCGGTGTGCAGCCCGGAAAGATGGACGGGTCCCCTCGATTAGCCTTCCTTTTTGAAAACACTTTCTGCCTCTCACTAGGCTTTTGTGCACAAGTTAGCATCTCAGAGCACGAAAACAGAGCCCCCACTCTCATCCCCGCTGCTTGCCAAGATTTTCCTCCTTTCTCCTGTTGTCCCTTTCGGGGGCGCGTGAGTCCCTGGCCCACAAGACCTGAGTCCTCGGTGGGACCTCAGCCACACGCAGGCCATTTTCCAGGCCCCCAGGGCAGGCCCCCCAGGCGTCTGCTGTCCCTGCTGGCACGGAGCCCGCAGGGCCAACTTGCTCCTCCAGCAGCAATCCACCACAGGCCAGGCTGCGCTCTCTGGGCCTCAGCTCCGCTTCCCCTGGGGATGGCACATCCTGACGCTCTGAATCCACAGCGACTAGTGGCCAAAAAAGGATGAATTAACTAATTAACCAGTTAATTGTCTCTGATTCAGATTTAATAGTTAATAACGCACAATATGTGTCAAACATTAACAGGGACTTCCGGTTTCTCCTCTTACGTGTGAAAACCTTGGAAGTCATCACCCTCACCCTTACAGAAAAAAATTGCAAAGTCTAAAAATCAGCAACTCTTCAGGAGCCTCAGACGATGGAGGACAAGGGACAGATCAGTGCACACCAGAGACGGGGCCGTCTGGAGGGTAAAACTGCCCATCGGGGGGCCCCAGCGGAAGCCCCTGAGGCCATAAGCTGGTGGCAATAGGTTGATGGTCATGTTGACAGGGTGCTGGAGGCTGGGTGCGCACCGGTGGGAGAGCCAGAGACCCCTGTGAGGGGAGGCAGGCGGCCCTGGCTGCGGAGGGAAGGTAATCCTAGTGACCTGTGCCAGAGCCTTCACTTCGGCAAGTGCCTGCCTTTTAGGGCACAGGACTTTGCCAGAGGCATTTCGAAGTTCTTGTCCCAGCTGGGGAAAGTCTCTCGTCCCCACCGGAGCCCCTCAGGCCTTCCTGTGTGCCCAAGGTGGGGACTCCCGGCCCACGTGGCAAGTGCCCAAGGGAGTGGACTGGGGGGCCCTCATGCCGCTCCTCAGGGCTGCCCGCCCTGAGGCCTCTGGAGCCAGAAATCCGTTCTCTCAGAGCTCGGGGGGACTCAGCCTCACAGACCAGGTGCCCCTGAGGCAACACTGCCTCCAGGAACCCCAGGAGAGGGTCCCCCTTTGCCTCTTCCAGCTTCTGGTGTCCCCGGTGTCCCTCAGGGAGTGAGGTGAGGGGCCGGGGGCAGTCTGTGCATGAGGTCTGCTGTTTCCCACAGGGGTGGGGTGGCAGTTCCAAACCCGCTGCGTGGACGTGCCGGAGCCGGCTGGCTGTGAGCGGACGGCGGATGAGTTCACAGTGTTAGAGCTGGATTTACAGAGAAGCAGCCGGAAGAGCCTGGAATGATCCATGAGGTGATAGACACGATGAGCTCATGTTTAGCCTAATATAGATGCAGATGGCTACATAGAGGATATTTATAGGTCTGCGTACATTTGTGGGTTTGGAGAACACGTATATTCCGTCTCTGGCGCTGGAGGGTCCAGGAGCAATGGCTCCCTAATGGCAATGATCACATATAAGCAACACCAGATTTTGGTTTTACATCCCGTTCTCTGAAAACAAACCTATCGACCGAAGCAAAAAACAAAATCTAGGGCTCCTTGGAGAAGCGGCTGAGTCCCAGGCTGGGGCAGGAAGTATGCGACAGGAGCCTGAAGCAGATTCTGGGCCCAGAAAGTCCGGACCTCTCAGGGCTGTCAAACACCAATGGGGGCACGTCAAACGGAAGCACGAGCCACAGCCAAGAGCTCCTACGGCCGAAGCTGGACGGACGGACGGACTGCTGGGTGACTACCAGCAGCGTGCGGCCCCGCCAGTACATGCTGGGGTAAAGGACTGCACAGATAAACAAACGGGGTGAGACAAAGTCTCTCGTGCAGAAAGATCCCAAAGGTTTATGCAGGCGCTCCATCCTCGAGAAGGTGGAGCAAGGCTCCTGCTGTCTCCCCGTGGGCTGCGCGTTGCAGCTTCCTTCCAAAGAGGACCCAGTGGCCAGGAGAGGCTCGGTGACACACCTCAGCCCGGTGGCCCAGCTCCACACCAGCGCCATCCGTCATGTGGACGGCGCTTGCCCCACACGGTGTGGTGGGAAGGGACTTCTTGGCCGCAGGGTCCTCTTCCAGATCCGGACCCTGGTGTGACCCGGAGGAAAACCGCGCGCACACCCCAGCAGAGGACCTTCTGGGAAACAGAAGGCAAAACTGCCAGCTTTGTAAAAAACAAGGGAAGTCTACGAAACGGTCAGCGCCCCCCGGGGGGCGTGGGGACCAAGTAACGTACCGCGGGCAGAATCCCAGGAAAGAAACAGGACATTCGGCGAAACGTAAGAAAGTCTGGGGGAGTATGAACTTTAACTAATAATATTGTTACCTGTCGTGCTTCATCCGTTGTGACAAAGGAACCGCGTTCATACAAGGTGTTAATACAAAGGGACTGCCGGGCAGAGATGGAGACTCTTTCCAGTCCCCTTGCGACACCTGTGCCAATCTGAAGTTCTTCCGAAATGGAAAGTTTATTAAAACAGTTTGTAAAGGGCAGATGCATTTTAACAGCAGACCAGTTTTAATCGGCAAGAGAAAAAAAGACGCTTCAAAGAAATACAAGCCCTTTTTTCTGGTAAAGTTATTATCGAGGCAAAATGGTTGTATGACAACAGAACTAAATGACAAAGGGAGATTGGGGCAGGGAGGAGATTGCAACACGATACCTGATCCCCAGCCTGGCGGATGGTCGGCTCGGCGAACAGGACGGACCGAAATCAACGCGAAGCTGGCGCTTTATCGGAGCCACACACTTCGTGTATGTGGTTATGCGTTGGGTGCTTGACATCATTTAAAATGCTTTCCAACATGTTTCAAGCATGCAGAGACGGTGTGTAACGTGCACCCAAGTCTGTGAGATTGTTATGCTTCCTTATTTCTCTCAAAGCGTTTCTAAAAGGAAATAATGCCTGAAAGTTCAGTGGAACCGCACCTTTTCCAGCCTCTGAGCCAGTGCCCTCCCTCCCGTGATTGGCTTCTGGTTTTCACATTCCTACTTTTACATGCATACGATGCGTGCATTGGTGGATAAGCGAGATGTACTATTGATTTCTATTTAAATTTTTATGTGGCTGGAACTGCTATCTTTCCTTTTGCAACTCGTTCTTTTTTGCTCAACATTATGCGTTGAGCTTTATCCTTCTAGAAACCCATGTAGCTTTAGCGTTCGGCGTGTAGCGTTCTCAATGCTGATGGTATTTCTCTGTGTGCATGCGGCAAATTCTCCCTGCGTCTGTTAATAACCATTTAGGTTGTTTCCAAAGTTTCTGGGTTGGAAGGTCTATGCATCTTTGGCTTGATGTTGCCAAATGGCTCTTGAACCTGGTTGGATCAGGTTACACTGCCTCCCAGCAAGGGCAGGGCTCCGGCCCACCATGCTGAGTGTGAGGGGCTCATGGGACAGGAGGGTTAGAGCAGGAGCCCAATGTTACCCCCCTGTGGAGGGGCTGGAGAAGGCATGGACTGAGGAGGGGTCCTGGGACGGGGCATGGACCCTGAAGCTGGAAACAGAGAGCCACGTGTGTCCAGCCACCTGCCGGGTTGGCAGCGGGAGCCCACGAGAGCTGGCGGAAGGGGGGCCCTTCCTCTGTGCATCGTCAGCCAGCTGTCTGGGGTCGCTGGGCTGCAGTGTGGTGGTCCAGTAAAAGAGGGGTGCAGCGGTGTGGGGGTGAGCTGGAGCCCGCCAGGCACCTTGGTGTCTGCTAACCTCCTTCTCTAACTGCGAGCTCTAAGAGAGCAATGGCCGCTGTGCTACGGCCGCCTTCCCAAATCTCACGCTCAGCGACGGCCCCGAGGGAGGAGGAGGAGGCAGACAGAGCTCCCGGCTCAAGCAGGGCTGCGTCTTCCGTCCCGCAGGGCATTCGGGACACCCGCTCTGGGTCCGGCCCCTGGCCCAGCGTGCTCCAGACTCTCCCCCTTATCTTCTTGCTCGTGAATCTCTCTTTTTTGTTTCCCTTTTGCAAGCTTAGGTCCTCTATGAAAAGTATGTGTTCACTGCATTTTATCTTACATTTCTAGGGGAATTGCATTTGTAAAGGATTTCTTTAAAATTCATTGATCTGCCCTATTGCTGGAACTAGGAATTTGACCACAATGTGTAATGGCCGTACACAGACCTCCGAGGGGCCTATTTGTGTACATATTTTACGGACGATCCACACCCACGCCCCCACACGCGAGCGTCGTGACCCTGGGGCTGAGTGGAGACGCGCCCGTGTTTGGCACCCGGAAGGCTGCGTGCAGATCCCCACACAGAGGCTGTTCCCTCGGGGGCTTGGCTGGAGCCTGCGTCTTGTCTCACCTGGGCTCTGCCACTCCCGGGGCGCTCCCTCAGGGGGGCGCTGGCGCCTGCCCACCCTGGATGCACCTGCTAACGACGCCTGACCGGTCGGGCGTAAGCGTCGGGCCATCGGCTCTTTGCTTGGCTGAATCGGCGGCATTTCCGCATCTGTCGGTCCCTGGGGCAGCGATCCTGCTCCTTTCCCTGCTGTCCGGCAGCTCCCGCAGCCCAGGTCGGGCGAGCACACAGACCCTTTATTGTTTCTCCTGCCTCAGAGTCAGCCTCTTACTCTGGTAAAGAGTCCAAGAGTTTACTGCTGTGTGGCATGTGTCATGTGGGAGGAGCCTTGTGACCCCAGTCGCTTTGGGGGTGTGCTGTGTGTGCGTGGTCTCGTGGGCTAGCATGCTTCCCCCACTCCATACGTCAGAGTCCTGACTCCAGGACTGAAGAAAATGACTGTGTTTGGAGCCAGGGTCTTTGCCGAGGAGTAATTAAGGTAAAACGGAGTCTGTGGGGGGCCCTCACACAGGCTGCCTGGGATCCTCATAAGAAGAGGAGGGCAGGACGCAGACACACACCGAGGGTCGGCCACACGAAAACACAGGAGAGGACGCCCGTCTGCAGCCCAGGAGAGGGGCTCAGGAGGAAACAGCCTGCCCACCCCATGATCCTGGACTTCCAGCCTCCAGGGCTGTGGGAGGGTAAATGTCGGTGGTGTTTGTTACACACCCGGAGCTGACCAGTGCATCAGTCAGTGACCCAGCCAGCGTCCCTGCGTCCCGCGTGCGCTGGGGGTGGGCACACAACCCACGTGGGGGCAGCTTTTGAGAAGAAGGAGCCCTCTGTCCCCAAACATTCTGGAGCAGCCCACGTGCAGCCCAAGGCAGCTGCCGGCCACTGCCGTCCCCTGGTTGGAGGAGGTGCCCGCTTGAGGCTCAGGGCGGAGCAGGGCAGAGCTGCGACGTGGGCAGAGGCCGGTGTGTCCAGGCCCGGCCGAGGGGGCCGTGGTGCCGGCTGGGGCTGAGCCCTGGCCCCGTGGGGACGGCAGGTCTGCGGATGGGGCCCATCCAGGGCAGGGGGTGGCGGTTCACATTCCAACGACCTCCGGCCGCCGAGGGAGCGGGAGCGTGAGGAGCATGATGGAAACGCGGGCCGACGTGAGTGAGGCAGATCTCCGGCTCTGTTTTCCTCTTCTTAAGCAAGTGGCCTGATTTTTGTCGAACGTGGCTGTTCCCGGAGGGTAAAGTGAGCAGATTTCTGGAGCTTGAAATGGCAGCAGTCATTAAATTAACCCGCTTCCCCTTAGAACGTCTTCCTGGTTTGTTCTGAAAGTGACAAGGGCGGTCACATGGCTGGGCTCAGCCCCCAGGCCCGGGGGAGGCGGTCCTGGGGCCTGGGGCCTTCTCCAGGGGTCAGCCCAGAGCGTCTCTGCCTTGTCACATCTGCCCCCCATCCCCCGGGAGAGTGCTCAGTGTCCCCACCCGGGGGCCACCCCGGGAAGGCAGTGGCCCTCGAGCCGTGTTACCCATGTAGCCGAGAAGCCCTCTCGTTAAGAACCATTCGCGGTGTGAAGGAGCGGGCGTGGAGACCTCACGGAGGTGTGACAGCGCAGGCGCCCCCGGGGAGGTGAGGCTGAGCCAGGAGGGCAGACGGGGGGCGCTCTGTGCGGACACCCCGCTTGGGGAGCGGGGGGAGAAGTCTGCCCAGCCCGGGGGCCTGTGTCTGGAGGCCGTGGTCCTGTAGCCTCCGGCCTCCCTGCACTGCCGAACCCCCGCACGGGTGTCCAGACTCGCCCCTGCCCCGAGGGGACATGATGTCCGTTCCCCCTTTTCTGGGCGTCAGAGCAGTATCCGCCCCGGGAGGCCCCAGGATCCGATCACGGGACCCGCCACCAAAGTGAGGAGTGCGGATGGGCGGCCCCCTGTCCCCCCCAGTCCTGACCCCTCATCGGCAGGAGGTGCCCCTCAGCGGTCTCCTCACCGTAAGCGGGGAAACGTGCTCTGGTCGCTGTGACTTTAGCAGCAAGATCCTAATATCCAGTAATAACGGGAAACGACTCAAAGTGAGTTCAACTCACAGCCCAGGGGGAGGCAGACACCCGTCCGGCTTTCCTCCTGTCTCTCCCTGTCTCTCTGTCTGTGTCCATCTCTCTGTCTCTGTCTCCATCTGTCTCTTCTCTGTCTTTCTGTGTCTCTGTCTCTCTCCCTCTGTGTGTCTCTCTCGCTCTGTGTCTCTATGTCTTTCTGTCTCTCTGTGTCTCTGTCTCTGTCTGTGTCGCTCACATGCACCCTAATGGATGTCAGGCCTCAGCGATTTTCTCCACTCGGGTGACAGGCGGAGGCGGGGTCAGGACGGTGTGTCAGACCGCCCCCCACTAACCTGTGACCCGCCCGGTGTCTGCAGCCCCAGGCGCACGCCCCGGGTGTGCGGTACCCTTGCCCCCATGGCACTGCAGGCTGGCTGTGACCCCACGGGAAGCCCGGGCTGGGGACATGGCCCCAGCAGCATGGGGGTGGGCCGGGGCCGAATCCAGCCTGTGGCGCATCCACGGGACAAATGACCCTCTTTCTTCAACAACAAACTGACTAACCCAGCGCCTCCGCCGGCGGCAAACACGCTCGGAGGGGAATGGCGTCCCGAGACCAGGGGACCTTCAGACCAGGGAACCCAGGCGGTGGCACCTGGTCTGGGCGCGAGAACGGTCCACGTGAGCCCCACGCAGGAGGCGGACGGCGGAGCCCGCAGGCTCGGGTGGCATCGGGGGTGCGCGGTCACCCCGAGTCCCTGCTGCCGGGACGCGGGGCGTGGGGGTCCCCCTCCGGAGGGGGTGTGAGGTCTTCACCGCGCCGCCGCCTGGCTAGCTGGGGTCCCTGGGGCGTGGGCGGGGATGGTGGCTGAAACGGAGGCGGACGTGCGTCAGACGTTAGAGGCTGCCGGGGGGGGGGGGGGGGCCACGGGGCTCGCAGCCCTCCTCTCCTCCCGAAATTCCCAGGCCGTGATGAGGGGGCCGCCTCTGCAGGAAGGTCTGGGGTCTCCCTTCGAGGCTGGTGGGAAGGGAGGGGCCACAGCCCGGGTCGGGCCTGGAACCGAGGCCTCCGCCGTTCTGACCCTCAGGGCCCCGGGGCAGCCGCGCAGACGTGGACGGGGTCCCGTGGCGGAAGCTTCAGCTGTGGCGGCGGCCACAGGACCCTGCCTTCCAGAGGCCGGCCGAAATACGCACCAAGTTGCCGAGAGAGAAGCCAGTTCACATCTCGAGCCTCAAAATGGGTGGGAAGCAGGTGCACGGCGGAGTCGGAGGACCGAGGGGCCACCCCCAGCTCCCGACCCGGGCCACGGTGGCAGGAGTCAGAATGAGAGGACCCCACCGAGGACCCCAGATGCCCGGGACCCTCCCGTGGGGTCCTGTCTGTGCGCCGCCGTCTGCCGGCACCCTGGCTTGTTGGCTGCTCTCCGTGTATGTGGATCCCAAGTCACCGGGGAAGGTCTCCTGGCTCTGTGCCTTCTGCTCCACCCTCATTGCCCGACTGGACCTTACAGGCTCTGGCCCCTCCCTTGTTTGCATTCTGTTCCTGGGCCCGATGTTCCTATGTGTGTGTGTGTGTTCGTGTACGCACACGCAGACACACAGCACAAAGATGAACTCAGACAGGACTGTGTGTGGGTGTAGGTAGAATACACACACACACACACACACACACACACACACACCTACTTGAGTATGAGTATTATCATACAGTCCCCACCCCCCAGCACACATTTGAACACTTACGAGTTCGAATGATCCATTTCTTCCCCACCTTGCAGTGTGGACCGGGCTCTGGGACGTCCCTCCGAAGAGCCCAGTGCAGAAGCCGGGGAGAGTCCGCGGCGGTGGCCGCCTTGGGGAGCCGTTGAGTGAGGCCAGCACTCACCATCCGGGTCGACAGCAGGAGCCCCGACACGACGTGACGGTGGGGACTCGTTGCCTCTGTGGACCCCGTACCCGAGACTCACATTCACTGTTTAGCCGTGAGCACAATGTCGGGCAGCCCCAGGCCGACGGCGTCTGCGCAGGGCCCGGTCGGCTCTCCTCCGACTGTCAAGGTCGCCGACGGCAAGAACACGGGGAGCAGCTGTCACAGCCCCGGCGAGCCTGAGCAGACGAGACGCATGCCGTGTCCCCGGACGGGATCCTGGGACAGAAAAAGGAAATTAGGGAAAAAGCGAATGACGTCTGGATAAAGTATGAACTTCAGTTAATAATAACATATCGATACTGGCTCACTAGTTGTGACAAATGTACCGTGGAAAGGGAGGAGGCCAACAATAGGGGAAGTTCGGTGTGGGTGGAAATAGGAACTCAATGTACTATTTTTTGCAACTTTTCTGTAAATTCTAAAATAAAAGTCTATTTAGGGACATCCGGTTTCAGCTGTGACAAGGAAGGAGCTTGGAAGTTGCCGCTCTCGTCTTTACAATGAGAGAAAAGCTGAACAAACTGGAAACCAATGACTTTTCTTGAACCATCAGAGAAAGGAGGGGGCAGGCGCCACAACCCCCACAACCCGGAGAGACAGGAATGAGGAGACCAGCGAATCTGGAGCAGCCGCCGCCGAAAGGCAGACTGAGGTGCCGCTTCCGGCAATGGCAGAGGCTGGACGTGGATGACGCAGGAGTGAGAAATCGCCGGGGCCCCACACCTCCGCTGGTCTTGCTCACAGGAGCCCCCAAAGGGTCCTCACAGGGAGGAGCCCAGAAAACCCCCAGGTGGCTCTTGGAGGGGAGGGGAGGGGAGGGGAGGGGAGGGGAGGCAAGCTTGCTGGATGTGCCCAGAGCATTTAACCTCCTCTCCCCTGGGCTGAGGGGGGGCAAGGGGCCCGCTCCGGTCCCCTGCAGCCCTCCTGCGCCCCCTGGGAGGAGGAAGAAAGCTAAGACACACCTGTGAGTGTCACAGCCCAGGCCGCAGTACCCCGGACAAACAGAGGTCCCGTTCTAAGACTGGACTTCTCCCCTGTCACCCCTGTCACCCCTGTCCCGCCCCTATCACCCCACCAGCAGGACTGCATGACAGTAACAGGGGCCTGCAGCCCAAAGAGCCAAAATGTGCAAAATCGTAGGAGGGGGTTCTTAGGAAAGCCAAGAGACATCAGAGGTGACAAAAGCAAGGACATTCCAGGAATTTGAAGTCTCTGAAGCCTGTAGCTACAGTGAGCAGGAAATACAGCGGGCTCCTAGCCAGGTTAACATGAAACACGCCAAAGACCTTTTATCTCAATTTCTACCCAATAAACCATGTCCGGATTTCAACAACAACAACAAAAAATCACAAGGTATGCTAGAGGCAAGAAAAAACACTCTTAAGACACAAACCAAGCCCCATGGTCCCCTGCCAGTTCTCTCCTGTTAGACCTATGAATGCAAACATATGGTATCTATCCTTCTCTGGAGAGGAAGGAGGAAAGAGAGCGGGGGAGACTGAGGGACACAGATCAAGGGAGACTGCTGAATACTGAAAACAAACCATGGACTGAGGGGGAGGGGGAGGGAGGGGGAGGGGCGTGATGGTCATGGGGGGCACTTGTGGAGAGAAGCACTGGGTGTTATATGGAAACCAATTTGACAATAAACTATAAAAAAAGACACAAACTAAGCATCAGAAACAGACTCAGATATGACACAGATTTTGCAATTATCAGACAAGGAATTTCATATTTTTTAGGTTTATTTATTTTGAGAGGGGAGAGGTGCAGAGAGGAAGAGAGAGAGAGAAAGGGAGAGAATCCCAAGCAGGCTCCATACTGTCAGCTCAAAGTCTGATGTGAGGCTTGATCCCACGAACCGTGAGCCATGACTGAGCCAAAGTCATGCGTCAGACACTTAACCAACTGGGCCACCCAAGTGCAGCCAGACAAGGAAGTGCAAATAACCATGCTTAAAATGTTAAGGGGTCTAATGGCAAAAGTCTGTCACAGGCAAGAACAGATAAGTAAGGTAGCGGAGAGACAGAAATTATGAGACAGAATCAAAAGGAAATCTTCATGTTAAGGAGGAAATATTTTTCTATACCCTTCAAGATTCTTCTAAGAATTAGATTGGCAGGATATAGATTAACAGGAGAAAATAAGATTTGATTAGAGGATTACAGAGACATGAGATCCTAAAGACCCTCAGACACAATGAGGGATCTATGTGATCCTGAACGAAGGAGAAGTGGGAGGGGTCTGGGACTACAAAGAGGAGGGAGGTAATTTACAGGAAGACGAAAGACTACATTTTTGGTAAACGGGGAAGTGGTTCCTGGATCCCCAGGGACATAGGACATAAAGAGGAGTTTTTAACAGTAACACTTTGCTGGCTCCCTCCCTGTCTGCCACACCCAGTTCATATTAAGCCACAGTTATCCGTGGTGTTAGTTACCTTCCCGGACCAGGTCCTCTGTCCAGCTTCTTTCAGGCAGTACGTGCAAGGCCAAAACTGCTTTCTGAGCCTTCTGTTTCCCCACAATAATCAACCTAACACACCCCACATGCTAAGGGGACACATTTTGGGGTGGCCAATTTTGCGCCCCTACACCGAGGAGGGCCATTCGTCCTCCTGCAACAGAGATGACAGTGCCGTGGAGGGACCACAAGTAGACGGATACAGATGGAGAGTCAGTGAGGGAAGGTGTGTCCATACCTAGTCCCCAGACTGAAGTGCAAAGAGGGGGAAAATGAAATAAAGATAGGGTGGGGGTAGAGAATAAACTAGAATTGTGAGATGATAAAAAAATTAGTTGCACAGCGGGAATTCAGAAAGAGAAGGGTAGAAAGGAGCAAAAAGAGTATCGCAGGTGATCATGGCAGAACATTTTCCAAAATTAATGACAGAGACCGAGCTGCAGATCTAGGAAACAAGTCCGGAAAACCGGCACAAGGCAGGTCATGTTTACACGAAGAGGCGACCTTGAAAGAAAGCGAAGGAAAAGCTACCTCACCTGGAGAGGGACCGGGGTAAGACTTCCTGGGCCGCCTCTTCAGGAACCGTGTGGGCAAAGTGGGAACGGAGTGAAATACTTAAAGTGTTGGAAGAAAACAAAGGTTAATCTAAAATTCCATATCCACCGAATTAGCCTTCAAAAGCAAAACAAAGACTTTCTTAGAAAACCATGAATTCGTTGCCCAACAAGAAACCCTGTAAGAAGGGTCAGGAGTTCTGCAGGAAGAAGAAGGAAGATGATGATGTCGGATCTACGGGGAGGAGGAGCATCAGAGCAGCTGTAGATGAAGGTAAAACAGCTTCCGTTTCCCCTTGTTTTAACTGATCTAAAAGAAGGCCCTGAAAGAAAGAATAGTAATGGTGTGTTGGGTGATTAGAGCATACGGAAAAGCGACCGGGTGCCCGGCTGGCTCAGCCCGTCCTCAGGGTCCTGAGCTCAGGCCCCATGCTGGCTGTGAGTTCACTTAAAGATTTTAAAAAAAGAACATGTGGACGGGGGAAGAGAACAGCAGTGTTATAGGGAGGGAGGAATCAGTATACCCTATTGTAAGTCACATGCACCAGTTCGAGGACGCAAGGTGTAATTTGAGAGTAAACTTAGAGTAGTTGTAAATGGAGGCAAACCCTAGGAAAACCACTAAAGACTTGGAAAAGGGATCTGACTGATACACTAAGACACAAGAGAAAATAGAACACGTAGAGTGCTCAAAAGAAGAAGGGAAGAAAAAATGAAACTCAGAACAATGGAAACACGATAGGTATTCATTCAACTATATCAATAATCATTTTAAATGTGAATGGTCTGAGTCTCTCAAAGACAAAGCTTGTCTGAGTGGAGAAAACCCGCAAGACCCAAGTGTATGTGGTCGACAAGAACTCACTTTGAATATAAAGACACAGAGAGATTGAAAGTGAAGAGACGGAGCAAGGTAGGTCATGCTAACACTCATCACGACAAAGAGCAGCCACGTTAATAATTCCAGACAGAACCGACTGCGGGCAGGGAGGTTATCAGGGACAAGGAGGGGCAGACAGAACAGACTGCGGGCAGGGAGGTTATCAGGGACAAGGAGGGGCAGACAGAACCGACTGCGGGCAGGGAGGTTATCAGGGACAAGGAGGGGCGATGCATAAGGATAAAGGGGTTAGATCTCTAAGAAGCCTTCCCCACCCTTATTGTGCATATATCTGACATCAGAACGCAAAAGTGTGAGGCAATAGTGAAGGGAACTTGAAAGAAATGGACGCATCCACCATCGTGGTTGAAGGCGGTGACATCCATCTTGTGGAACTGACAGATCCAGCCTGCACACCAGCAGGAAGGAGAGTCGACGTGGACACCATCATCAATCCACTTGATCTAATTGGTATCTGCGGAATACTCCGTTCAGCATTCTTCTCGTGCTCGCATCAGATTTCATCAGGGAAGACCACACACTGGGCCATAAAGCCCACGTTAACAATTTTAAAAACATAAAAATAATATAAACGTTGCGCTCAGACCACAGTGGAATTAAAATAGAAATCAACAAGGATCACAAACTGCCACAATCCAAAATATTTGGAGACTAAACATTACCCTCCTAAGTAACACACGGGTCAAAGAAGTCTTATAGGAAATTAAAATATACTTTGACACTAAACAGGACTTGGCAAAATTTGTGGGATTCAGCGAAAACAGTGCTTAGAGGATATTTTTAAGCGTTGTGTTCATATATGAAAAAGGAAGAAAGATTTAAAATCTCAATAAGCTACCATCTTAGAGACACCAGAAAAAAAGAAAGGAAATTATGCCTAAAAGAAGCATATGAGATGAGGAGAGACAATAAAAATTACAGCAGAAAGAAATGGAGTTGGAAACAGTAAAACAATACTGAAAACCAACAAAACTCAAAATAGAGCCCTAGAAGGACCAGTGATAAAACTGATAAACCTCTGGCCAGGCTAACCAAGGTGGTGGTGGGGACACAAATTATTTGTATCAAACGTAAGAGAGGTCATCATGGCTGATCCCGTGGGCATTACAAGGATACTCAAGGGACACCACGAATACTTCTATATCCACAAACTTAATACCTTAGATGAAATGGAGCAATTTCTTTGAAGAGAACAATCCATCAAACTCACACAAGGGAAAATAGATCATTGGAATGGTCTATAGCTATTAAAAAATTGAATCGACAATTAATAACCTTCCACAATAGAAAGCACCAGGCCCAGATGGATTCCCTGGTGAATTCTACCAAATATTTAAGGAATAAATTACAGCAATTCTTTACTATGTCTTCCAGAAATGAGGAGCAGAGGGAATTCTTTCTTAAATCATTTTATAAGGACTACAATGCCCTAATATCAACATCAGATAAGAATTACAAGAAAGGAAAACTTTAGATCAATATCTCTCATGATCATAGATGCAAAAATCCTCACTAGTATATTTGCAAATTGAATCCAACTATGTATAAAATGAATTATGCATTATGACCAGGACCTAGTGGGATTTGTTTCCGGTATGCAAGATTTGTTCGACTTTCAAATAAGTCAGTTAATGTAATCCATCACATCAACAGGGTAAAGAAGAAACAAAGATCATAGGATCACATCGGTAGATGAAGAAAAGGCATTTGACAAAAACCGAACACCCATCTCTATCAGAAAACTAGGAATAGAGGGGAACTTTCACATTTGGTAAAGAACACCCACAAAATACCTACAGCTCATACTTCCTGGTGACAGAGTTGATGCTTTCCCCCAAGGCCAGGATGTGCTATCTTGAAATCCCTACTCAACATCTCCTGGAAGGCTTAGCTAGTGCAGCCAGGCCAGGGGAGGGAAAACGTGTATTCAGCTGGGAAGAAAAAAAATTTGTTCACAGGAGACATGATCATCTATGTAGAACACCCCAAAGAAAAGACACCCTAACTTCTGAAACGAATACCAGATTATAGCAGGCTGAAGGACACCGGGTAGATACATGAGTCAACTGATTTCTTATGTACCATCTATGGACCAGTGGGATTTGAAACCCATAAAACAAATACCATGTGTAATACACTTCTCCCCCTCAAAGAGACCCAAAATGATAATACGCTCAGGTAGGAACTTAACAGAATGTGCCCGGGCTCTATGGGCGGTAACCCAGAAGACCTGGGTGAGCTACAGCAAAGTTCTAAGTTGATGGAGAAATCGTCTATGTTCATGAATTGAATGACTCATGTCTGCTCTTTCCGATTGGGTCTATGGGTTCAATGTTATCCCACAAAATCCCAGAAAGCTCTTTTGTGGATAGTGAGGATGTGACTCTAAAGCTTATGTAGAAAAGTGTAAGACCCAGAACAACCAACGCCACCGTGAGGAAACCAGGCGTGGAGGAGTCCCGTTTTGACTTCAAGGCTCAGCGGGAAGCCTCAGTATCCGGGGACCCGCCTCGGAGAAGGAAGAGGCCACAGGGAATGGCAGAAGGACGCACGGCCCAGAACGACACACAGAATGGTCAGCTCAGCCCTGGGGAGGGGGTAAAGGCAAGTCAGGGCAGGAAGATAGTCTGTCCAGGGGCTGGAAGAAAGCGCAAAACCGAGCCAAAGTAACAACACGCCCCTTTCCCCTCTCACGAGATCAGCTACGTGCGGGTCACAGACCTGGAGGGAGAAGACGCGGCTACGAAACAGAGCAGGGATGACCGTGGAGGTGACCTTGGTTTCAGGACAAGACGTTGGAGGTAGCAGCAGAGGCACACCCCTTGAAGAAGAGGAGGAAGCTGGACTCGGTCAGAACGCTTAGCGTGTCTGCTCGGCAAAGCCGTCAAGACGATGAGGAGCAAGTGCAGGCGGGAGAAATCACGCCGCGTGCATCTCTCAGGGGCAGCCCCCTGCGAGGACTCAGAGGCCCCGCCCGGAAAGGGCCCCGGGCCAGGCGGGGAGGGGCTGGACAGACGCCTCAGCTGAGAAAGGTGCACAGATTGCAAGCAGGGACGTGCAAAGTCCCTCAAAGTAGTCACCGTTACGGGGCGGCAGGTTACACCCGTGACGGGATGCAGGTTCCCCCGTCAGACATGGCTCCCCCCCCCCCGCAGCTGGCCACACCACGTGTGGCGGGGACCTGGTGCCGCAGGAGCACTCGTCCGTGGCTGCCAGGAGCCCGGGCCGGTGCAGCCCCGCGGAGGACAGGCAGGGGAGGCTTACGTACCCCCGCCGTTGGCAGTCACGTGCCTTGGAGTCCGCTGGCCCGATCCGGGGACCTGCGTCCACATAAACCCCGCACATGAACGCTCCCAGTGCCTTATTCATAATCACCCCAACCCGGAAGCAAATGGGGTGTCCTTCGGCAGGTGGGTGGATGAGCGACCCAGGGTCCATCCAGACAACGGATGTTATTCGTTCTCAACACAGAGGGGCTAGGACGTCACACCCAGCCTGGGGCACCTTCACCGCACGAGGTGACGGAAGCCGGTCTGCAGACACCTTTGTGCTGCGTGGTCCCGACGATGGCATCCTGGAACGGGCAGAATGACAGAGGCAGTGAGAGCGTGGTGGCCAGGGCTGCTAGCTAGGTGGGCACGTGGCTCCTCCAGGGCAATGGGACCGTTCTGTCTGACAGCCGTGTGCGCGTGATAAATTATACGTGTGATATGTATGTGTGGATGATGGATGACGGGTTCTGTGAGCGGATGACATTACGCATCTGTCAAAACGCATAGAACTTTACAGCACGAAGAGCGAAGCCTAATGTATGCAAATCTGAGCCATCATTGGGAGGTTCTGGGGCCCCGAGGAGGCGCCGGAGGTGCAGGAAGGGAAGCCCTCACTCTCCCGCCGGCAGAGAACTCACTGCTGCGCCAGCGCGCCAACCAGCCTGGCTGGAGCACGTGGGGACGGGTGCCGACCTGAGGGGCTGGCAGGGAGTGGGGTCTGGGAGGCAGAGGGACGGCCCCGCGCCCTGAGCCCGGCTGAGGAAGGCAGAGGGTGGGAGCCGGCTCCTTGCGTTCGAGCGGGAATTTACAGAAAAGCGGGAAGAGGCTAGGAATACTCACGTAAGACTGGAGGCATCAACAGAAAGCCCTTTTCACGTTACGCAAATTCCGACGGCTGCATACAGAACCGTTTACGGCGAGGTGCGAGCACACCCCTCACGCGGGCTGGCGTTTGGACGGGCATCTCCGTGCTCCGCGGAGAGAGGCTGGCGCGCACGCGGCCCAGCAGCAGAGAGCGAGCCGAGGGCCCAGGTCTCGGTCTCTGATGCGATTTTTCAGCCTGAGAAGCCAGGGCTCCAGGGGGGAACGACTGATCTAAGCCCAGGACTGGGGGAGGGGAATGTACACAATAGGCCTGCGAGCTTGTGATTCCAGAAGGTAAGGAAGAGCTAACAAGAGGGAAACAAACAAAAAAGGCACTGATGCAGAAATACCAAATGGGCGCGACGGGGGCCTTCAGAGGGACCCAGGAGCCACTGCGATTGCTCCCAGAGGCCAAGGTGGAAAAATTCTGAGCAAAAATAAGTACATAAATAAAATAATATTCGATGGCAACCTGAAGTGTAACACGACTTCTTCAAGTCCGTATCCGTAGAAGCGTCACTGCAAGCACAGACACACCCGGTGGAAGCCGCAGAGCTCATGCAGGAAAATTCCAAGTACATTTTCTAGCTGCTCTGCCTCCAGAGGGGGACGCGACCCCCACCTGCTCCGTGTGGCTTTCACGTGATGGCCTCCTTCCGCGAGGACGGGAGGGAAGCGTCTGGCGGGGGCAGGGGTGTAGCCTATGGCAGGGAAGCCTGGCCAAGAGCAGCTCGGGCAGGGGAGGGGCAGCCCCGGGAGTCACAGCCCCTACCGGGCCTCTCCCAAGGCCGAGGAGACACGTCCGCTCGCGGTCTTCCTCCCGATGAGCCAGACGCCCGGGCGTCGTGAGGAGAGCGTGAGGCAGACCCCAGGGGACCCTCCTCAGGACCGCCCGGGTCCCGGGGAACAGGGAGGCCCGAGGAGCTGTCCCGGCCCGGAGTCGTGGAGGTGTGGGAACGGCCCCGGGCTGGGCGCTGGGACAGAAGGACGGGCGTGGGGCGCAGCTAAGGAGACAGGAGGGCGCCCGTCGCTGTGACATGCGTGGATTCGTTGGTTGTCGTGAAGGCACCGCTACCAGAGCGAGGTGTTGGCGTTGGGGACACTGGACACAGTGCACGTGGGGGTGCACTGTCCTCTCAATGTTTCCATTCACCTAAGACTGCCCGAAAAGTAGTCTAACACTAAAGTACATGTTATTTGTAAATTATACGCCCATAACTGAAGAGAGGTGGGCCCAGTCTCTGGCCCCTAACAGGTGCGCCTCACAGCCGCCCGTCCTGAAGGGGGCTCACCGGTCCGGGCCTCCGCGCGGGGCAGCATGGGTCCCCGGCACCAAATGCCACATCCTGGAGCTTAAGTGACAGAAATGAGTGTCCTCACAGCTCCGGAGCCTGGACGTCCCAGGACAGAAGGTCGGGGCACCCGGTTTTCGGTGAGGACTCCGCCTGGCTTGTAGCGGCCGTGTCCCTGCCACCGGCTCGCATGGCTGTCTCTGCAAGTGCAGAGCGAGAGACAGCTCCGGCGTCTCCTGTGACAAGGACGCAGGACCCTGTCCTGTGGGACTAGGACCAGCCCTCACCGCCTCCGCTGACCCGAACCAACCCCATTAGAGGCCCCATGTCCACAGGCAGCCACACCAGGGGAAGGGCTTCAGTGTCCGAGCTTTGGGGACGCAGGCATGCTGGCTGTGACCCTGTCCTTGGCTGTGTCCTGTCCACAGCTCAGGCCGAGATGTCAGGCTGGCGGAGCCGTGCAGGATGATTTAGGGGCCCCATGCTTGAGTGGCTCACGTCCCTTCGACCCACAGTCTTCCGGCCAGAGCTCAGACTGTGACCCCAATGTCCCAACACGGGAGGCTGGACACAGTCCCCGCTCCAGTGACCCGGGGCACCGTGCTCTCCTCCTCCTGTGCACCTGGAGGTCCAGGCTGCCTGTCTCTCTGCACCCACCCCCCCTCCAGGGGCAGGAGCCCAGCCTGTGAGCCGGCGGAGCAGGGGCGGCTCCCAGCGCCGTGATCAGGCGGCTCCGTGGGAAACGGTGCTTCAGACACTCAGGGACCCCCGAGTTCCGGGCGGGCCAGGCCAGCTCGCCCCCACTCGGCCTCAAGGGCTGCCCAGTTGCTGTGACTTCCGATCATTTCCGAGGCGACAGCGCGGGTCTCGGGCCTGCTGAGCGAGTGGGCGCTCGGCACCCCGGCCTCCACGGCCGTCTGCCCGCTCTCCTGCTCCTGCACCTGCCGCGGCCTGGACTCGGTCCTGTGGTCCTGGAGATCCTCCGCTCCACGCAGACGCCGGCCGTGCTCGCGTTAACTCGAGGAGCCCGAAGCGCAGCCGCGGAAGGGTCCTCATCACCCCCATTTTCCAAATGTTGAAAATGAGGATCAGAGACACAACGAGTTGCAGAAGTCTCAAGGATCCGAGCCCCAGGCTGACCCCGGAGCCCGTGCCCTGGATGTTAAATCCTTTCGCCGAGTGGTCTCTTCCTGGGCGTGTGGCTGCCGCCTTCTCCGAGTGGGGGAGCAGGTGACGGACACCGCCGTGCTCTCTGGACCCTGGAAACCCGACGGCACCTGGTCTGTGGTGTCCTGGGCCCGCTGTCCTGGGAGGGCTGCACGTTCATAACTGTTTCTTGGGTGCAGAATGGCCATGTGAGGCTGCCTCTCGGCAGTGTCCTTGGGACACGCAGAAACACAGATCGGGGTCACAGAACCCCAGCTCCTGGGCTGTAGGTTTTGAAGACCGAGACCCCAAAGGAGAGGGTGCTTCCACCCCCCGCCCTCACTCACACTCTTGATAGGAGGGTGCCGTCTGTCCGTCCTGCATCTCCTCGAGTTCGGTCCAGCCTGTGAACTTGGAGTCTGAGGGACGCTGGCTACTGAGCTCTGGGCTTCCTTCCAATGATGCTTCTTCGGGAAAATCACGCTCCCTGGTTAGTTTCTGCATAAACGGTGGAAGGTCCCGGAAGAGCCCTGCTCGGGCCCAGCGGGCGCCAGGGCCTCCCCAGGGGAGGCCCTCAGGATCCGCGTGCAAGCACCCCCAGCAGCAAAACGCCCCCCGGCGCCTGCCGGCCACGCGCTCTGGACGAGGGGTCCCCCGCGGCGTGGGCCCAGAGCACCGCCCGTCCCGGCGAGATGCTGCCATCCCCGTGGGCGGCCCGGGAGGGGCGGGAGGCCTCACCGGGCCAGTGGGGGCCACCGCCTGCACGGACCCGCTCCAGGGGACTCGGACTCCAACCCCGGCGGTGGGCTTTAGAGCCCGTCCTCCACCCCTGATCTCCAGAGAAGCAGCAAATCCCGCCTCGGTCCGTCAAGGATGCTTCCACGACGGGGGAGCCGCGGCGCTCGGACACGGCACAGGCGTGAGGTCAGTCGCTCTGGAAGTGCTCAGATGCTCAGGAAAGCCGAGATCGCCGTGTGGGGACGTGTCCCGGGAGACCCCGCATGCCGCCACCCAGCCTTCTTCGCGAGGGCAGGCGGCTGCCGTCTCTCCCTGGGTCTTCCCATCGCCTCCCGTGGGACGTGATGACTAACTCCACCACCCATGGTGTGTTTCGTGCATCAGCCTCGTGAAATGCCTTCCTTGGGCGTCGCGTCCGGTAGCACGGGAGTGGCTCATTCCTTCATTCCTTGATTCTTCCATTCCTTCATTCCCTGCTTACTCTGTGCCTGGCCCAGTCTGAGGCTTGAAAGGTTCATTAATGGACTCAATAAGCAAAAATCTTATCTTATGTGCTCCATAAAAACAAAACAAAACAAAAAAGCCAAGTCAGGAAAGAATACATTGTGCAGGGAAGAGAAAGAAAAACAGCTCTAGGGAAAACAATGTTGAACCAGCAGAGCCCGGAGTCCTGCACTGTTGTTACGGCTGCGCTGCATCTGGCCCTGTGTGGAGCTTCCCAGCAACAGGAGCAAAAGAGGAAATAAGAGGACCACATGGTGTGCATTTTCCAATGAGCTAAACTTCCAGACCTGATTCTCATTTCCTCTTTCTCTTTGTGGCCTTGCTGATTCCCAAGAGGAACTTGCTGCTATAAGAGACCAAGAGAAGGAGGTTTGTTGGGGCCAAATCCCGTAGGGGCCTGACTGCGGTGTGAAGCTTCTGGAATGAGTGCCGTGAACTCCGGCAGCAGTGGACAGAAACCAGCCAGAGGCCATCTTCTGGGAGTTGGTTTGGTTTTTCTTTTAATATTAAGTGACTTTGAGCAAGTCACATTGCTTCTCTGAGCCTTAGAGTTTCTATAAAAATGGAAAATGAACCTGCCCCTCAAAGGCTGCTTTCCTGATGAATCGGTACATTGAGAGCGTCTTGTAAACAGCCACGTGTTGGAAGAGCAAGGGTGACGCAGTTACTCTCCACGGAGCGAGCGCCGCGGGTACAGCTCGGCGGCCCGTGCTCTGACACACACCCGGGCGGACAAGCCCTTCCGGACAAACTCCCCCACCCCCAGCCCCAGGGGCCCGACGGGGTGGCGTGCCGGCTGGCCCCTGCGGAGGGACACGGCAGCCCGGACTTCATGGTCTAAGGCACGGCTGATTTTCCTATGCCCGTGAATTCTGCAGGCCAGCGGCTTGCACAGACGTGAGGGCTGGGGTGTCCTGTGGGCCTGGGGACCCGAGCTCTTCCTGTGGCCTCCCCACGTGGCTTGGCTCTTTCCCAGCACGACAGCCGGGTCTCTAGAGAGAGCACGTTGGGCCAGTGAGCAGCGGCCCACGGGCTTCTCTGTCCCCGCCCCCGGAGTTACAGACGGGATGACGCTCTCTGCTTTGATGTGCCCTTGAGCGTCCCTGAGCCTACTGCCCCCGCGTCCAAGCCCCCCACCCTGGGCTCCAGGTCTCTTCCAGGAGCTGGGCTGCTCGGGGGCCCTGCTCAGGGGCTCTGCTTCCCTTCCGCACGCCCGGCCCTCCCACCCCCGCCAGCTGCCTGGGGGCTCCGAGCCCCGAGTCATGGTGATGCCACATTAGGAAATGCCACCTTTAATTAGTCACGGCCCCTCAGACTTCTTCCGGGAGCTCCACTTCCCCGGAAGATGCACAGAGACCCGCACCACTCGATGATGCATGGCTGACACCAAGCGCAGCGAGGGCTTCACAGCCTCACGTGCGGGCTTTCTATGCTGTTTCCAAGGTCTTGCCTTTGATGCCTAGACACTGGAAACGTGCATCTCCCGAATCCAAACACGTCGTCCTTCCCGTGGGCAGGAGTGTGTGCCGATGTCACTTCCTTCACTGTCCAGGGGACGCCACAGAGTCCTCAGATCGCTCTCGGGCCAGAGACATATTTCCAGCGCAGGCGGCGGTGAGGGCCCAAGGTGCCCCCGGGGGCTGAGGTCCCTCCTTCTCTCTGTCTGTGGGATCCCGGTCTTGCTTTCTGGCTCTAGGAATCCCTTCACTGGTGGGTTGGTGGAGCCAGACCCTCGGGGGTGCAGCCTCTTGGAGGCACTCCCGCAGGCTGGTTGTGCACACAGAGACCAGTAGCCCCAGTGAGCAGAGGCCCTGGGGACGGCCCGAGGGGCCCGGGTGAGACCAGCTGGGGATGCACTGGGTGTTGGGACACTGAGTACCTGCCCAGGACCCTCCCCCCCACACCCCCAAGCCTTCCCGCAGGCGGCCTGGTGCTGAGCCTGGACCACCATCCGCAGGGACGCGGGGCTGTCCGGGGCACCCAGACAGCAGCCCAGGGGCCTCGTGTGTCAACGACTCCCAGGGTCGTGTTTGTGGGACAGCGTTCTGGGTAAGACTCCCCACCGCATCCGGACCCCGAATTCTGCTCTTTAGCAAGCAGCCGCATTTGGGAGAATTTCATGATGAGCTTGAGCGGGCACCGTCTCTGAATCTGTTTCCCCAGCTGGAGAAGCAAGCGCCCGCAGAGCACATTTAAGCAAATGGACTCTCTCTGGGAGCAGCTCTAGTCAGTCCTGCGGCAGGCGCGGAGCCTCCTATTTCTATGACAAACAGCTCTGGTTCCAGTTTGGAAAAAACTCACTCACTGGCTTTTTCATCGTGTGCAAACAAATCATTCCTGGTGGTTTGCTCGTGGCTTGCAGGGGGGGCAGGGCAGCTGGGGAAGCGTCTGGGGTGAAGCCTGAGCCCCTCTGATAATGCACAGGAAGACGCCATGTAGGCCTGAGGTCCCGGGGAGAAACAACAGGCTTGTGGACAGAGAGGTGGAGACGCAGGGCCTCTCTGCCCAGGCCCCCAGCGTGTCCCAGGACGGGGCCTCTGGATCCCAGTGTGGGTGCACGTCCAGGCAGGGGCCCCAGGCTTCTGCCATTGTGGTCCTCCGGCTCAGCACCCGCCTCGCCCAGTTCATGCCTCCCCAGCCCCCAGCTGGTGCCCGGTAGGGACCCGTGCTTACAGAGACGGGAGGAGGGAGGGGTGTGAAGGCGGGTCTGGGCAGGCGAGGTAAGCCTGCTGTGGGGGGCACACAGAGAAAGAGGAGTTGGACACAGTAAGAAAATGTGTGACGTTTAGGTTAAAATAATTATAAAAGAAGAGGTGTCCAGTATTGTCCTGTGTTGCTGAAAGTGGAGACGTTCCATGAGGGGCTTGAGGTGCTGGCTCCTGACCCGAAGTCCACCCCCATCCTGGGGTCCCCAGGACCCACCAGCCTGTTAGCTGACTCTGCGAGTGGGCACACAGCCTCCAGAGCTGAGGTCAAGGCCAAGGCCAACTCCATGGGCATAGCAGAGGCAGCCTAGAACACACGTTTGGGGAAGATGCCTAACCTCGCTCAGCTTCAGCTCCCTCATTCATAAGATGGGAGTTTTCATTCTCGTCCCTCCGAGAGGATGCAGCCACTCTGCCAGGTCTTAGTGCTTGGCACGGTGGCTCCGGGGCTGGGGGCCACTCGCTCAGAAGACTAGATTACAGATGTGGATTTTCATCTAACTTTTTCCAGAAGCATCTGAGGCCTTTCTGGGAAGTTTTGCAGGTGATCAGATGTCTGGATGCTCCTGGGGCTTGAGGTCAGCTCTGCCAGCAAACCAGGTGGGCTCCACCCAGCGTGTGACCTGTGGCAGCCTCGGCCCTCTGAGGGTCAGCTGTGCCTCGCACTCTCCAGCGGAAATGTGGGGCTAAGAGTCCTGAGCGCTGACAGGCTGCAGAGCCCCCTGCAGGGAGGGAGAGAACCCGTGGGGATTGTGGACCTCTACTAAGAGCCCACAGCCACCTGCCTCCAGGTTCCTGCTCGGGCATGGCTGCCCAGCGATGTGATGGGGATCCTTCCCGGGAGGATCCGAGTGGTGCCTCCGCGAGGGATTCAACCAGCACAGAAACAGGGGCCCCCTGCCTAAATGGCTCTCCTGGAACCTTCTCTCTGCAGACACCGGAGTGAAACAGTGCAACCCGCTGCGTCCTGGGCGCACCTGTGGGGCCCTCAGCCATCAGCCAGGTTGGCATGGGCTCTGGGAGGAGGGGCTGTGTCCAAGGGTCTACTCCTTCCCAGGGCTGCATGGACGGGGCCCCTCCAGTCCTGGGAAAAGAACCTTGCTCTGAGGAATGGCAACCTGTGCCAGGCCGTCTGCATTTGAAATAGATTCCACAGCTGTCCTGCCCCTCACTCCTGGGCGTCTACACTGGGTGAGAAGCCCAGCTGAAGCTCCCTCCTGCCTCCCTCCCAGGCAGCACAGGGAGAAGGGGCCAGCCTGGGCCACCTGGGGGGCCGGAGCCGGTGCAGACAGAAGCCCTGGGTCAGGGGCTGTGAAGATCTTCATTTAAATGTAGATTTTGACTTTCTGCTCTTGCCTAGTTGGGAATACTAATTAGAGCAAGTGCTTGGATCATTTAAAATGCAGCACATTTGCAGATTTGACATTTTATTTTTCTGTCTCCCCTCTTTTCATACCTCTTTTTCAGATTGGGAGAATTTCTTCTCCCTCAGTCATGTTGAAAGCCTAAGATAACTCAAACTGCCCCTTTCTGAAATGGAACTCGAGGCAGAAGGGATGTCAGGGCTGAGTTCCACGCGCCCGCCGGTGGGTTATGGCCAGAACGTGTGCCCGCGGCATCCCACTGGGTCCCGCAAGGCCCCACCTCACGCCCCAAGGCCTGGGAAAGCGCCATCCGCAGGGCTCCACACCTAACAAGAAGTGAGACAAGGTCCGTTACTAAACACAGACGAAAACAGAACATGCAGAGGGGAAGCAGCAGCAGGGGCGTGATGAACGGCCCAAGCCCACCTCTGTCCGCATTCTGCTATTTGGGAAAAAAGAGACTTTCCTCTCTGCTCCCACCTTCGGTGGCCTCCCGACCTGCAGAGGTGGTTCAGAGCCTGCAGCTTTCATCTTCACGGGGTTGGAAGGCATCTTGGCAAAGGCTGTGATGTCAGAGTCCAAGTGAATTTTATGTGAGGACCCTCTTTCCCAGCGACCTTCCTGGGACAATCCATCTTCCTACACCGCTTTGTAATCTTTCCTCTATCCTGTGGTAAGTGGGGGGGGGGGGTTTAGGGCTATTGATTCTGTCCCATTAAGGTTTGCCTGGACCTGCATGCATATATCATATTCTGTGTTTGCAGATTCCCATGTAGTTTGGCGTCTGGTCGACCAAGGTCCCCACTTATTTACATACATGAGGATATTAGTAAATGCCCTTTTACCCCCAAATAAACTTAGGAATGATTGTATACCATTGTCAGAATAATCTCCATGGATTTTTAAAAATCAGAATTACATTAAATATTCACATTACTATGGAAAAGAAAATATTCACTATTTTCTTCTTATTCAACAACACAGGGCATCGCTCCCTTGAGCCAGACCATCTGTTACCCCCTTCAGCGTGAATGTCTCCTTTCCTCACATGAGAACAGCATACTGCTAATCAGTGTGTATTTCTTATTGCTCTTATGCATTTTCTGTTTTCCTTGGCCTTTTTATAGCCTCATTTGGATGCTTACTGCAGCAAGGGAACGAAAAAAAGGAGTCTTAGGTAGGTTTGGCCAGCCAAGGGGACACGGCCTCACAGACTGAGGAGGCCAGAGGAGATAGTTTTCAGGCATGGGGTGATCAGCGCTCTGTCTGTCCCCCAGGTTTTCTCTGGGTCTCTTGGCATTGCTCCACCCATGCTCAGCATGGACCTCATGCCAGGTCCCCTTATGCAGGAGGCTGGGCAGGGTGATATTTGCTTGGTAGGAGTTCAGCCACCTCCAGTCTCTGTGGCTCATGATGACAGATCACACCCCATAGCCAATGCCATGGGCTTAGACCCCACCTGGGATGTGGGGTGCCCTCACTGTGGGGACAGTATCCCAAGGGGAAATCTGTAGGTACCTAGCAAGGGGGAAGGAGTGACACAGATTTGGGATGAGAACCAGCAAATACCACAACAACTAGAAAAGCTGGACCACAGGATTTGTACAGTATGGGGCTTAGCAATGGCTAAGGGTGCTGGGGCAGAAGCCACTGTTGCCACATGTGGGACCTCTGACCTAGTGTTGCAGGGGTCTGTGGGCAGGGGTCAGGAAGGACATCTGGACCTAGACAGCAAGGGTAAGGGCAAAAAGGGCCCAGCATCTCCCTCGCACCCTGTGGCCCTGATACTGCACATGCTGGGCTCAGGGCTGGGAGTGGTCCTGGCAGGACATAGGGGGCCCGGGGCTCCGGGTGCCCAGATGCAGCCCTGTGCCAGGAAGGGGGCCCACAGACCAGCAGGGATGGCTGTGGGGCAGCGAGTCCCACCTGAACCAGACAACCTGCACCAAAGTTGCCAGAAGAGCATTAGCCGGTCTCATTCCCAGGCCTGGTGCGCAAAGACCCCAGACTCTCACTGTCTGCTACCTCTTGAGAGGCACACCCAGACGGGATCTTATCAGTGGGGGTCCCCATAACCAGTGGAGACAAGATGGTCACCTGGACTTCACTTTCCATGACAAGTCAAGGAATTATAGGAGGGTGAGCTCAAGGAGCTTCAAATCTCATTCATTTATTTATTCAATGAGCCCTACAGGACTGTGCTGGGACCTTCCTCCAGGAGGGGTGTGCACTCTGGCATGTTTAGGGTACAGAAGTCCCAAGTTTGGGGCTCATGTGAGGTGGGGACACAGCAGGCACATCAGTGTGTGCCGGACAATCAGCAGGCCCTGCTGGGTGGCGGAAGGGCGTGGCCCAGGGAGATTGGGCCAGAGCCTGAGTGCCACAATCCACAGAGAAAGAATCTGCAAACTTTGGACGGGTGTTTGGGGGCTGAGGATCACAGCCAGGGGACTGAGCCAACCCGTGGCTGATGCTAGGGTAGCGGTTTAACAGTAGATAGTCGTCCCCTGAATGATAGCATCCAATTCACTGCAGCCTGTGGAATGTGCTCAGCTGGATTTCCAACATTTCACATTTTAATTCACTCAGTCCTCACGTGATCCTGATGTGAGGTGGACATCCCATCTTCATTTTACAGAAGAAGAAACTGAGGCCAACAGCCAGCCAGATGGTGAGTGGAGGGGTGGAGGGAAGAGGTGGCAATCTCTGTGGTCCTGGGCATTTGTCTGTATCTTCAATATCCTGCTGGAATCAAGCTCTTCCTTAATTGTGTGGATCATTTTTAGTTCAGTTTTCGAGGACAGTCATTTCAGGCTCACTGTCCCTTTGAGGTCACCTCTGTGAGCTGCAGTAGCAGCCCTGTCCCCAAGGAGAGGTATCTGCATGACTTTTGTTTTTCCTTTTCATCAGGCACCAAATGTAAGGGAGGCTCTTCTGTCTACAGGTTCGAAAGCAGCATGCACCAGCACCCGGGGTTTGTCGGAGCTCTGGGGACATCTAAGCAGGATGCTCTGGGTGCACCCAGCCATGCTTCCCCTCTTTGAATCCTTCGTCCATGTGGGTGATTTGTATTTGCACAAATTCTCTATTTCACCTGTCACGTCAAATTTATCTGTTGCACTGTCCACCATCCTTCACATTCCAAAATATTTGCACTGCTCCTCATACCCTCTTTCTACTGGGACCTGCCTCCTGTCAGTGTGTTTGACTCCCTGCCATCTTCAGTCAGAGTTTTCTTGCAGTGTTTATGTTTCAGTGTCTTAGGTCCTCAGCTGGTGTATCGATTCTTTTACTTTTCATGCTTCTAATAAATTGAATTAAATTTTTCAAAATTATTCTTTGTGCTTCCCAGGTGCAGGGCACTTTCTCCTTCAGTGGTTGGGTGATGAGGAAGGCAAGGCTTTGCCCCAGGATCTCTGGTCTCCTGGGAAGGACAGAGGCATGGCCAGGGCACATGGAGCAGCCGGATGAGGAGCAGAACAGGCATGAACCCAAGGGGGTACTCAGGGGTCCTTGCCTTGGCCCAGGGACTAAAGAAAATGTCTCGAGGAGAGGGCATTTCACAGGTGTTGTGACAGAAAGTGGATTCTGCAAACACACAGCCCAGTTAGTCCAGGCAGAGGGCGGTGGCTGTATGCAGAGGTGAAGGGGGGCACACAGGGAATTTGGGGAGGATGAAGCAGGGATGCCGTAGAGGGAGCCAAGGGCTAGAGCAATCTCTTTTCCTGAGTGATCCTCTCTTCATGTTTGTCTTGACAAACATTGTCAGCAATAGAAATAATGATCCCTCCTCCCTCCCTCCTTCTCTTCTTCCCTCTTCCCTCCTCTCCCTCCTCTCTCCCTCCCTCTTCCCTCCTTTCTTCCCCCTCCCTCCTTCCCACTTCCTCCCCACCCCTTCTCCCTTTCTACTCCCTCCCACCCTCCCTCCTTCTTCCTTTCTTTTCCAAGAAGGGATCAAGAACTTGGACCTCTGAGTACAACTTGGGCTCCTATTCCTCAGCTTTAGACATAAACACCATGTGTATATCTCTATTTGCGTTTATGATAAATTCTCATTTAGCAAGAGAATGTACTCTGCAATTTTGGCTCTTGAAAATTTGTTGGGATTCTTTTGGAGTAGACTAAGATAATGTCTGCAATGTCCAAGAATTATTGGAAATTACACAGAGTCTCTCTCTGTACTACTTTGCTAGACAATTACATCATTCCAATTATTTCAGGCTTTATCCGTTTTCTTTATTCTGTAGCCTAAGAGATTTCCAGGAGTTGCAGGCTTTTATTGTTATGTCACTTTGGTCGTCCTATGCAGCATGATAAAGTATCTATATCGTAGAATTAAGATAGTGACAATTCACGTAGACAGTGGATTCCGTTTCATTTTGTTTATGCTGGAATATACGGTGTCAGAAGGTCAAGTTGCCCCCCCCCCCATGCTTTCTTTGCTCTGAGCAGTCACTCTTGGATGATTCCCGTCACAACACCCCATCGGTTTTCTTTGTTATCTGAAGGCATCCAGGTGCAGGGCCCCATCCCCCCATCCAGCCCTCCCTTCAGACCCTGATTGCGGCACTGACCTCTCAGGTCTCACCTCTGATTAGGTGGGTGTAAGTCCGAGGGTCTCCACAGGCCACAGGCTGCCTCAGGCTCACGAACTCACGGGAACATTGCCAAAAAGTCAGAAGGTGTGATGTCTGTGCTTATACTTTTGTTAGAGCAAAAGAACACAAGTGAGGACCATCCAAGAGACAGATGCATCTCTGGGCTGGGAGGGCCCCACAGGTGAGGCTCCTGTGGTTCCCAGGGGCGCCTTTCCCTCCGGTGCACCCAGGGGTGACAGCACATACAGACCATGCAACACCTACCGGGGAGGCTGCTTGAGCTTCGGGGTCCAGCATTTTGATCCAGGTTCCAGTACAAAGGTGAGGCTGACCCTGATGGAAACCATGGCCAGGAGGCCTTTGGGCCAGCCCCCCACCTAGAGGTGGGGAGACTGGGCTGATGTCCCATGGTTCAAAGCCCTAAGCCTCTGCTCCTTCTGTTGCTGTTTCTGGTGGGACTGGCCCCCATCCTGACCGGGGCCCAGGGACATCATCTCATTAATATAAACTCAGGGAGGTCCAAGACCCCCTTGCCTGATAAATAACACAGACACTCCAGCTCCAAATTCCAAAGATTGAGAGGTTCCCTTCAAGGAAGGGGGTCAAAGGCCAAGCCAAGTCCGTTATCATACGGTGTGCTGCAGGCTGCATCCTTTCGGTTTATTTTGACCTCGGAGTTGTTGCTCTGTCTCTTGTCAGACAAGGTTAAACACCCTCCACTCAGTGTTGTCAGGAGCGGGCCGGTTTTCACTCCGCGCCTGTCTGGTGCTTCTGCAGTCAGGTGCGTGGGGGCCTCGGCCAGCAGCCCTGAGCATGTGAGGGGCGGCAGGACCGCCTCAGAGCTGCGCTGAGAGCCTTCCCCTCTCTGTCCTGCTCTTACCACTCAGCTTGTCCGCGACGCGCTCTCGTCTGGAAATGCCCGTCCTGCCTGCTCAGGGCAGGTGCCGTCGGGATGGGGGCGGGGAGGCTGTGGGCAGCGTGGATTCCAGCTGTCACCAAGCAGCTGGGTGTGCCTGTGTGTGTGCGTACGTGAGCCGGGGCAAAGTGTGGCCTCCCTGCCCCTCTGACTCCCTCATTTCCATCAGGGTTGGCACGCTGGGGACCCACAGTGACACCCACTCTGCGCTGGCCTCCGTGCGGCACCTTCGGCACCCCCAGCTCTGAACCGCAGGCCTCTGCCTCCTCTTTTCACAGAGGGCCTCTGGCTCCCTGGGTCAGAAAGCTGAGTGGGGTAGGGGGCCTGGCCTGCACCCGCCTGTCCAGGCTGCCCTGTGTGAGCAGCCCCTAAGCTGCAGGAAGGTAGACGAGGGTCATCACCAGCCCAGGGCCCTCTGAAGTCTGTGCTCAAAGAGCTCCAGGGGAGGGGGCTGACCCCCACAGGGGGCTTCTCGGTTTGCTATGTCCCCCCCAGCACCCCAACAGGGCCGCTCAGCGCTCTCATTGCCAGTGCCTGCGCAGACTCGAGCCTCTGACGCTTCCCGTGTCCTCAGCCCAGCTGAGCCAGGCTGGAATTTTCCGACAGGACTTTGCTGAGATCTGAGGGAAAACAGAGAATGAAAGAGCTGTGGGGGCACAGAGGAGCCATAAACATCCCCCTCCTGGCGCCGGGTGCTGGTCCTGCAGCCTCACGGCCTCTGGGCCCACCTGCTGGGCCCGCACCTGGTGGCCTGCAGGCCTCTCTGTGGTCCCCGGCTTTGACATGGGCACCCCCTGCCTGTCCCCACGAGGGGCAAGGTCCTGTTCCTTCTGCACGACAGGGACCCAAAACTTGAGTCTCGTTGCGACCCTGGTTGAGGCCTGGGAGGGCTGTCCCTGCTGTTTTGAAGGCGGAGAGGGGTCTGTGAACATACTGGTTGACTTAGGTTAGCACCTCTTTTCCTGCCTCAGGGCCCTGGGGTGACCTCAGGAGAAGCCCCTCCCCCACAGTACACATCAGGAGAGGGTCCAGGGGTCAGACGCGGGTGAGAGGGCATTGCTCCCCTCCGCATGCTTGGACAGCCAGCCCAGTGGAGGTGGGCGTATCCTCCCACAGTGGGAAGTCCCTCTGCACCCACCCCCCACGCTTCGCACTGTTCCCAATGTCTGGAGCTGTACCGACCCCGTGTCCCTGCCTTTTTGATGAGGGCACATCGTGCTCAGCTAGAGGGAGAGGCCCCCTCCTCAGGGAGCTCACAGGGGCCGAAGAGCCTCTGCTGAATCTGCGGACCCCACACACCCTCCAGGCGTCAACAGATCCTTCCTCTGAGGATTCTCTTCGAGCCATCTGTCTGATCCCTCCCAGGAGGGTGGCATGAGGGGGCCAGCCAAAGCCCTGTCCTGGGAGAGGGACTCTCAAGGCTGGAATCAAGGGCAAGGCCAGCAGGGAGAAAAGACCACTCCAGAGAGCACTGCCGACTACCCACCGGCTCTAGCTGGAGAGCGGGGAGGAGGGCTCCACCCGCTCCTGTTCCTCTGCAGGCGGCTGTGCTCAGCACTCATAAGACCCCAGAGGAGTGAAAAGACAGCAGAGCACTCAGCCCTCCACTTGGGCAGTTTTCAGCTGAAGCCAATTCCTTAGCAATTGAGAAAAATAGAAAAAAAATTTTCCAAAAGGAATCCTGTGAAACAGCTTGCCTTCATCCATCTGTCATCCAGCCAGCCAACTGTCCACCCATCCATTTACCAATCCAGTCATCCATCTATCCACCTGTCCATCCATCCATCCGTCCATCCATCCATCCATCCATCCATCCATCCATCTCTCCATTTACCAGTCCAGTCATCCATCTATCCACCTGTCAATCCACCCATCAGTCCATCCATCCATCCATCCATCCATCCATCCATCCATCCATCCATCCATCTGTCCAACTATCCACCCATCAGTCCATCCATCCATCCATCCATCCATCCATCCATCCATCTGTCCAACTATCCATCCATCTGTCCATCCATCCAACCAACCGTCCATCCATCCATTTACCAATCCAGTCATCCATGTATCCACCTGTCCATCCATCCATCCGTCCATCCATCCAATCAACCATCCATCTCTCCATTTACCAGTCCAGTCATCCATCTATCCACCTGTCAATTCACCCATCTGTCCATCCATCCATCCATCCATCCATCCATCCATCCATCCATCCATCCATCTGTCCAACTATCCATCCATCCGTCCATCCATCCATCTGTCCATCCATCCACCCATCCACCATTCTTCCTTTCCTCTCTCCCTCTACATACCATACCTCCTTCCCTCCCTCCATCAATCCATAGATCCATTCATACATCTACCTTCCCTCTCTTGGTTTGCCCATGTACAATCTCTTGCTCCTTCCCCCCTCTTTTTCTTTCTCCCTCCCTTCATGTTTATTGAACTCCCTTTTGGTGACCTCTCCCCATCGACCCTGGAATGGACACCATGGCCTACTGGCAGGTAGTGCCTGAGATTTCAATGTTAGATTATTGTTACTTTTGCTAAAATTTCTGATCCCTCCTAAAAGGAAACGCTTCCACTAGAGATTTTTAAGCATTGGCACTTCAGGGTGATTAAGTTTCTGAAGGTGAAGTCAACACCCTCCTTGGCTTTCTTAATGGTCAGTGCGTAGACTCTGCCGCAGTCTCCAGCTGACAGAGTCGTTTGTGCCCAGGTGGCTGTCAGGGATGCAGGGCCCAGGCAGGACAGTGTCCACCCCACCCCTGGGAGGGAGGCAGGGTCCGTGAGCCAGGTAGCGCTCATTTCATTTCTCCTGGCCAGTGATTGGTCTTTGGAGGCTGTATGGCCTGGTTCTGACTAAGATATAGGAGGAAATGTGTGGGGGAGTGTTTCCCTTCTGGAATGGAGACAGAGCACCCTGAGGAGAAAGCTGCTGTGCACCCTTCTTCCTGAAGGGTGTCGTGCCCGGAGGGGGATCTGCCACTGGGCAAACGTGACGCAACAGGCCGCTTGCTGTGGACCGTGAGGTGCCCAAGCGCTTGGGCTCTTGATGGTGGTTTTGAGCCACAAAGTCAGCCTGGGGTGCCCACCGCAGGGTCCCCAACCACCCTGTCCGTCCAAGACACTGCTGGCCGGCCATTCTGGTGCTTCACACTGAGCCGTTCCTGAACGACGCAGAAGAGGAAGGGGAGACAGTCCCCACCTGAGGTGTGGGAGGGGCGCCTTGCCACTGGGGGGGACACTGAGAGTTCCCTTTTGCAAAAGGGCTGGCGGCAAGGCGCGGGAGGGGTCCCTTGGCCCCCGCGGCACTGACGGGACCGGGGGTGCTCCTGCACCAGAGAGAGGCCGTCGCTCTGCGGGGCCTGGAAAGGAGGTGGCTTTCAGGGCGAGAGGGAGCGAGTCCGTGTCAGCATCTCCTCCTCTGAGTTTGACCCTGGGCAGGCAGTTCACCTCTCTGAACCCAGTTCCTTCATCCTAAATGGAAACGGCTGTGCTTTGACCCAAATAAAATACTCGACAAGCAGCGGGTCTCGTAAGTGGCAGCTCTCTCTCTCTGGGTTGCAGAGGTGGTGGGGGCAGGGCACTGGGGAGATGACAGATCCTTTCAGACATGCAAGGATCTGTCCCTTTCCCGGGGACCAGGGAACAGATCTGTTCCGTGTTGCTGACTGAGGGGAATAGGCACAGCTTTGACAGATGGAAGCTTCGGGAACAACAGGTTCTGATTAATATAAGAAAGAACGTTGTGACTTTTGGAACCGTTCAGATGTACTGGGCTGACAGCAGGCTCCCGGTCCACGGGCGTCTTTGAGCAGAGGGTGGCTGTCCGCTTGTCCAGACTCATCTGGAAGGTTCCTGGCTGGGGAGGGGCCTGTGTGCCCGTGACTTCTATATATTCCTGTTTTCCTACGAAAAGCCTTATTTTACGTAAGTCATCTAATTGGATTAAACTCACAGCAAATGATCATCAGCACCTTTTTATTTTCAACAAGTTCATTTGGGCTTCATAGACATTGGATATTCAGGACATCGCAATGTTCAGGAAAGTCTCCGTTTCGTAAGGGCTCTTGAGGTTCCGTGAGAGGAAGGACCTTGAATAGACGCCCCC
>NC_043709.1:1798072-1799932 GCF_006229205.1 Suricata suricatta
CTAGACGCCTCCCCGAGGGTCTCTGTAAGGACGACCCTGACTAGACGCCCCCCCCACGAGGGTCTCTGTAAGGACGACCCTGACTAGACGCCCCCCCCGAGGGTCTCTGTAAGGACGACTCTGACTAGACGCTGCAGTGTGGTGCTTGTGGTCGACAGCCACCACCCAGGCTGCAATGACCTTCGTGCTGGGGTCTGGGGGGACAGGAAGAGAGAAAGGAGGGAGGGACATGGCGGTGGGGGTTGTGGCCAGGTCTGCACGGAGCTCTCAGTAAGGGCTGGTGTAGCCACTCCTGCTCCCTGCCCCCCCCCCCAGTGCCCTGCGGTGCCCGGGCGGCATGTCTGCGCTGCGGGAGGGGCAGACCGAGCCTGTGCAGGGCCGGCTCCTGAGCAAGATGGGGAGAAAGGACGTCAGTTGTCTGTATCTGGCCTTGCACTCCAGACTTTGGGAGATGCGTGGCCCGAGAGAAAGGAAGGCAGAGGAGGACCATCCTGCTTCGGGTCTGGGCCATTTAGGCCACTGGGTCCTCAGACACAGACCCTCCTGTCTCATACCCAACCTGCGTCTGCCAGGACCAGGGTTGTCATGTGGAACTGGGCCCAACGCCTCGGGTCGGAACCGGCAGTGGGTGTTCATCTCGTCTCCTTGTAGCTTTGAGATACACCTGACCCTGGAGCTCGGGAGACCTCGCATCCTGGTCCCGCTGCTCGGGTCATCAGTAAGGGCCCTCGCCGGGAGCCTGCGCAGGGCTGCGAGTCAGCGGCTTTGTCAGGCCCTCTCCAGGACCCGGCCCTCCTCCAGGCCCTGCCCAGGCTCCGTCTGCTCCTCCCAGGACACAGGCGTGTAGCCCAAGGCCCTGGGGGGAGGGGGCCTGGCTACATCGGCCCTTCCCCCGCCATCCCCTCCCTCTCCTCTCTCTTGCTTCCTGTTCCTCTGCACCCGCACCTGCTGCCCACTGCCCCCACCTGACATCACATCATCGTATTTTCCGGTCTCTTTGCAGGTCCCTGTAATTAATATTAATAGTTGCAAAAATATTCACAAAGAGATGCACATGCAAAAAAATGAATGTAGACACTTACCTTATACCTTTCACAAAAATGAACTCATAAAAGATCACAGACTTAAATGTAAAAATGCAAATGATAAAACTCCTGGAAGAGAAAATAGGAGGAAATACAGATGACCTTGAGATTGGTGATGAGTTTTAACTTTTTTATTTTTATGTTTATTTATTTATTTATTTTCTGTTTTATTTACTATTTTTGAGAGAGAAAGAGAGAGAGCGAGTGAGCATGAGCAGGGGAGAGTCAGAAACACAGAATCCGAAGCAGCTCCAGGCTCCGAGCTGTTAGCAGAGCCCAATGTGGGGCTCGAACCCACAAGCTGTGAGATCATGACCTGAGCCGAAGCCGGACCCCTCACCGCCTGAGCCCCCAGGTGCCCCGGAGATGAGTTTTCAGATGCCACACCAAAAGTGCAATCCGTGAAAGACAAAGAACAAACAACAACCGTAAGCTGGGCTTCATTAAAGTTAAACCCACCTGCTCTGCACACGGCCCGCTGAGAGGACAGGCGGAAAAGCCACCAACGGGGGACCGTGTGTGCAAAGTCAGGTCTGATGTAGGACTTCCGTCCCAAATCGACAGAGGAGCACTGAAGCTGAGCCCGATGACAACGTGGGCGGGGACGTGAGCGGAGCCGAAGGCAGAGGAGCTCCGGCTGGCGAGGGGGAGCAAGGGTAAAGGCAGGGAGGCGGCGCCGCACACTCCTGAGTGTGGTCAACACGACAGCACTGGCCACAGCACGAGCTGCGGGGGCGCGGGGGCGCAGGGCCGCGGGGCTGCGGAGGCGCAGGGG
>NC_043709.1:1800032-1806607 GCF_006229205.1 Suricata suricatta
CTGACTCGAGGCTGGTGGGCACGGGGCGGCCGGGGGATCTCAGGGTGGGGTTTTCTTAGGAAAGGAACCGACTCCTACCGTACGGCCCAGCATCCGGCTCTTTGGGGTTTACTCAAGGAGTTGAAAACGCAAGTCCACACCGCACAACTGCTCACGGATGCGTGTTCGTGATCCCCCAAGCTGGAAGAAAACCGAGATGTTCTTCGGTGAATGCCCAGCCCGACAAGGGAGTGTTATTCAGCCCTAAAAGGGCATGAGCAACGGAGTCCTGGACACACGGGGCGGAGCCTTAAACGCACATCAGTGAGTGGAAGAAGCCAGCAAAAAAGCTGCACGCAGACGCCGGCTCCGTCACTTTCTGGAAAAGGCAGGACATGGAGACAGCAGATGAGCCAGTGGTGGACAGGGGTCTGGGGGAGGGAAGGGCGAACGGGGGGCACAGAGGGTGCTCAGGGCAGTGAGACCATTCTGGGTGACATCGCAGTGGTGGACACATGTACTCACATTTGTTCAAACCCGTAGGACTTAGAGCACAAGGAATGAGCCCCTATGGACACAGTTACTAACGTATTCGGGCGCCTGGGGGCTCCGTCGGTTAAGCGTCCGGATTCAGCTCAGGTCATGATCTCACGGTTCGTGGGTTCGAGCCCCGCGTCGGGCTCTGTGCTGACAGCTCCGAGCCTGGAGCCTGCTTAGAAGTCTGGGTCTCCCTCTCTCTGCCCCTCCCCCACTCACTACCTGTCTCTTTCTCAAAAGAAAAAATCTAAAAATGAATGTATCAGTATTGGTTCATCAAGGGTAAGAAATGCACCACACTAACCAGTCAGGGAAATTCTGCATGTGAGTGTGCGTGAGTGTGCATGTGTATGCGTGACTGCATGTGTGTACATGTGCATGTGTGACTGTGTGTGTGCATGCATGAGTGTGTGTGTGTAACCTATGGGAATTCTCTGTGCTTTCTGTACAGTTTTTCTGGAAATATAAAGCTGTTTAAATAAATCTATTTATTTTAAATAATATACTCATAAGAGAATAATGAACCTAATTTACTTATCTCCGTGGGTTCAATGGTTACTGGATTTTGGGCCTATAATCAGTCGTGACAGAGACCTCTGTTAGCTCCCAACACCCACTCTTGTCTCATAACTGCACCCCAATTTTCAGCTGGACACAAGGTTGCCCAAAATAAAGACCTCTTTTCCCAGCCTCCCTCCCCGCTAGCTGTGACCGTGAGACCGGAATTTTGGCCACTGAAATGTCCACAATTGTGCGTGCAAAGACATGGAAATGTTCCTCATCTTTCCTCATCTTTCTTTTGGCTGAGGGAATGCAGATGTGAAGGCTGGAGCAGTTGCAGCCATTTTGGACCCTGCTGTGAGCATGAGGACAGCGTCCACGTGTGGTGGAGCAGGGCCCAGGAGAACCTGGCGCTCACCTGTGGACCCCGCACACCATCTCATGTGAGAGTCAGGGTCTCTTCTGGCCTGAGCGCGCCCGCCTGCCCAGGGAAGTTCACGAGATGGCAGGTGAGTATTGTTCATCCAAGGACCCCCTTTATCAGTAGGGATGACATGGCCGGCAGGCAGGGGACACATGCCTGGCGGATGTCGACTGAGCTCACAAACACACACGGAAATAGGACGGCGGGGTGCGTGTGCAAGGCGGCGATGGTGCAGAGCAGGGCTGGGGGCGTGGGGGCGGCCCGTGTGCCCTGATCGGGGGCTGCGTGGTGACTGCCGGCGCCTGGGCCCCCGGCAAGCTGGGCCTCCGTCCCGGACAGCCATTTATATGCACCGTGTGTACACACGTGTGTGGCTTCTCAAAATATTTCTGCACAAGCTAATACCAATTTCAAAACCAAAACAAAACTAGTTGGCGGTTTTGTTTTTTTTTTCTGATAGGAAACGTTTTTCCCTTTTCTTGAAACATCAGTGTTTTGTGGCACCCGGGGTTGTGAGGTGTGAGCAGAGGCCCCTCCTTGCCGGGCTCCCCAGTTCCGCTGCCCTGAGTTAGGGTGCAGCTGACCACTCCAGGCACGGGGCTGCGGGTGCCCGTCCGCTAGACTGACCCAAGTTTCCTGGGTTTCTGAGGAGACAGGATCGAACCGGGGAAGCCCACCCCTGGCTTGTGGGGAGTCCCCCTGGCATCCCGGGCTGCCCTCTCACAGCTCGGAGGCCGGACCCGATCCCGGACCTGATCCCGGCCATGTGGCCTCCAGGCAGGGTCCAGTGCAGCCAGAGCCCTCGCCCTCATGGCTACTGGGTCAGAGGGGGTCGGACAGTCCAGGGCCAGGCCGGGGGGGTGGGGGGAGATGGCCTCTGGCCTGGTTCCTGCCCCTTGGGGGCCGACCTGCCCTGGGCGAGGCCTTGTGCATAGGAATAGGGCCTCTGGCCAGAGCAGGCTGCCTACTAGAGCCGTCCCCATGCGGCTTAGGGTGGGAATGACCTTGGAGTGGCCTCTGCACCCCTGGAGCCTCAGTTTCCTCTCTGTGCTGGGGGACGAGCCTGTGTGAGCGGCTCGGGGCTCCCGGCCCTCCCCCCAACGATGCTGGCTGCACTTCAGGGGCGTGATGGTGCGTTTCCGGAAGTGCCCACGGCTCCGCGAGGTCGCCCGGAGCCTAGTCTCCAGTAATAAGAATCCTTTGGTCTCGGGTGATGGTTTATCAGGACGAGCTCTGTGACCAAGGGTGCCTAGTGCCGGGAGAAGGGGGAGTCTGAGGACTCGCATGCTTCCATCCCGGGACTACAGACGGGGGCCAGGCTGAGCCCCTCGTCCGCGGCTCGCTCTCTCCGGCCCACTCAGCGTGCCCCCCCCCCCGGGCCCCAGCCTTGGCTCCCTCCCCTGTGGGTCCCCCTCTCCTGCACAGACGGGGTCCCCGTTGCGGGACACTAGCCTGGCAGTCCCCCTCTCTGCACGGGACCTTTCGGGGCTCCACACCCCGGGGCGGGGACGTGTCACAGGTGTGCAGGACGTAGCCCAGACGCACCTGTCCTGCCTTGAGGTGACACGTTGACTCTCCGGCTGCCCCTGGTCCTTGTCAGGGCGCTGCCACTGTCACCCTGTCCTCCATTCTTCTAAACCCATTCTGGAAGGCAGCCTGGAGTAGGCGGCACCGTGACAGAGCGGGGGCTGCGGGAGCCCCGTCGGGCGGGTCCCCAGGGAGACGTCTGAGCCCCCGAGCGGTGTGCTCCCCCTGCGCCCCGGCCTCACCGAGATGCCCTGAGGACCAAGAGGGACTGTGGCCCGAGCCCGGCCCGCGGTGGGTGCTTGGTCCGCCTCCTTCCCTGCTCCTGCCTGACTCCGGGCCGGGCCGCGTGCTCAGCGCGGATACGGTCGGAGCCAGGGTTTCGTGCAGCCCCGAGCAGATGGGAAGAGCAGGCCCGTCGGCGCGGACTCCTTTCAAGTTCTCCTCTGTGCCACTTTCTGTGTTGTTTAAGGAAACTGGGGAATCTGTTCTTTTCTCTCGCCTGCGTTTCTTCTCCGTCTCTGCCCGTCTTCTTTTTTTTTTAACTTATGTTGGAGCCCCTCCTCGATGCCGAGAGACATAGAATTGTCGCTCCGAGCCGGAGCTCCGGAAACGGTGTCACTCCGCCCCCCAGGTCCGCGCCCACGCCAAGGTGCCCGGCTCGCCCGGCCCACGGGTGGACAGCCGGGGCCCCGCTGTCCCCGCCGGCTCCCTCGCCTGGGTGTGAGAGGCAATGTGGACGCAGGCGTATTTTTGGTAAGTAGGCCTGAGTTTAATACATTCTCCGCGCTGCAGCATCGGAACGCCAGGCTGCCAAAAATACCCTGGCTGAAGCGTGATCTCAGTAGACGCAGGAATTGACTTAGCCTGTGATTAAGTTGGTCGCCTCTGGCATTGGTCTCTCGAGTGCTCCTGGAAGGTGCGGCCGGTCCCTTGGGCTCCCAGGACGTGAAGCCAGGAGTCGGGGCGTGGACAAGGGAGGCACGGCGTTTGGGCCCTGGGCCTGGCCCTGACTCTGGGCTGTGTGACCTCTCTGTGCCTCAGTCTCCTTCTCTGGAGCGGGGGGGAGGATGTGGTCGCTGCCTCACAGCCTGGAGTGAGTTGCCGTCTGCACGGCTGCCGGAGGAAAGCCAGGGACAGTGCGGCCGCCGCGGTGCACGTGCACACACAGCGTCCCCGTGAGAAAGGGTCCGCCGTGCAGGGGAGACCGTCGCATTCAGGCAGGGCTGGCGCAGCCCCTCCCGGAAAAACAAGGCCCACAGGCCTCAGCGCCAGGCCGAACGGGGAGGGGTCATTGTCACCCCGGCAACTACGAGGCAGTCTCAGTGTCCATGTGGGTGGTGCCGGGAGTCAGGGGTTTCGTCCCCAACTTGCTCCGCCAGAAAGCACCAGTGCCTGTTCTCCCCGGGCTCTCTGGCTTCGGTCTGACCAGCAGAACACATGCTTTTGGAGAGGGACACATGAGGGACACGGGAGGGACACGAGAGGGACACGAGAGGGACACGGGGCCCCAGGGCATCTGCTGTGGCGGACCTGGAAGCGTGTGTGCTGGCCGCGCTGAGAGGCTGAAGCGGAGCCCGGGTCTCAGCATGAGGTTCCCGGGAGCAGATGCTGAGCCAGAGACGCCAGGCCGGGGACTCGGGGCGGTGGGGGGCGGCGCGTGTGGCTGTCAGCTCAGTCTCCCCCACAAATACAGGAGCTGGGGACACACAGGGTGGCGGTCCCCACCGAGGGCAGGGGCCCCTGAGCTGTCAGGACGGGCTGAGCCCCGCCCTGCTGGAGGGCCATGGTGAGGCCCATGTGGCCCGTGTGGCCTGCCCGGAGGGGACCGTGGGCTCTGTGGTCTGAGGGCACCCGCACCCACACAGACCCAGGTGCCGGCTGCTGGGAGTGGGCTCAGGCACTGGGGGACCCACGGGGAGATGGTGGGGACCCCAGAGCCTGCTGACTCGGCGTCTCCTGAGCTGGCCCAGGTACGCAGGCAGGCCGGGGGTGGGCGGTGGAGAGAGAGGGTGCTGGGCCCCTTCCCGACTCCACGTTCTGCTTCTCCACCACTGCCCCTCAGAAGGAACCCGTCGGTGTGGGAGGAGCCGGCTGGCGGCCTGGGAGAGGAGGTCAGGCTCGCCCACTCCCACAGGGGGGTCTCAGCTCTGCATGGATCAGAGCACCATCACCACTGGGTCATCTCCCCCGTGACCCCTGGGCTCTCATGGGATGTGGTGCGTGCAGGGTCACCGCCCCGGCCTCCTGGCCACAGGCTAGCCGTCTGCCCCCGCCCCCCATGTCTCCAGGCTCCGCTCTGGGGCCTCAGAGCCCAGCACAGAGCCTGGAACACAGCAGGCCCTCTCTCCGTGCTGCGTGTGCACTTGGCACAGAAGCCCAGAGCGCCCATGCCCCTCCCTGCCTTCCCCTCCAGCCCTGCTCCTCAAACAGAGGGGCTCGTCCTGCCGCAGAGACCCCAGTGCCCGCCACCAGGGCTGCGCGCCGCGTGGGCTGACGCTCTGCCCTCTGCGCCCTGGGGCCCGCGATGGCCACCACCTGAGGGCCAGCGGTCACAGGATTTCCCTTCTGCGGCTCGCCGTGGGGCCGAAGCTCGCCCCTTCCCTTCCCGGGCCTCCCACGCCCCTTCGGCACCCAGGACCCAACCTCCGCCCCGCCCCCCCCCCCCGCTTCTCCAACAACTGCAAAGTGTGTTTCCAGCTCCATGGGGGGTGGCGTGTGGACAGGCGCCTGGAGCGGGAAGGGCCACCAGCCGCCCGCCCTCGGTTCCGTCCGGCGCCAGGGCCCAGCTCAGTCACTGCTGCTCTGGGGCCACCGGGTGAAGGTCTCTGCTCCGGAGCCTCCCTCCCTCTGGCCACCTCCTTCCCGAGACGTTTCTGCCCTCAAGAAACCCCCAATTCCGCCCAATAAACATGGGAGTTTCAAAGTAGCCTGGAAGCACTTTTGTATCTTATTCATTTATTTTTTTACTTTTTACAGAGAGAGAGAGAGAGAGAGACAGAGCGAGGGAGGGGAGGAGGGAAGAGAGAGAGAATCCCAAGCAGGCTCCAGGATCAGCACGGAGCCGGACACGGGGCTCCATCCCACCACCCCGGGATCACGACCTGAGCCGAAATCGAGGGTCGGACGCCCAGCCGACTGAGCCCCCGGGCGCCCCACTTTTGTGCTAAGTACTCTGATGATATGGACGGTTCTCTCAGGGGGCATTCTGAACTCCACCCGACGACATGTGGACCTGACCCCACGGAGCGGGTGGGTGCGGCGGGGGGAAGCGCCCGTCGGAAACGAGCCCGGCGGAGACCTCGGAGCCTGGCCGCACCGGCGTGGGGGCCGGTCCTTCGTTCTTGTCCCCGGGACCTCGGGTGGCACCTGGGACGTGGGGACCACGCCTCTTATTCTTATTAAAGCCAAACTCTGATTTTTAGCTGAAGTTGGCCTCGAGTGCAGAGCTTGCTATTTTTGCAAGGTTCACCCTTCTCTCTGTTACTTTTAAAAATAAAATTGTCAACATCTTTTCCTTCCGCTGAAACGTTCCCGCCACGACCCAAGATCTTAATGAGCCCGCGATCGGTGACAGGCAGGGGGAGACGAGGCGAGCGGGCAGGTCCTT
>NC_043709.1:1806707-1820238 GCF_006229205.1 Suricata suricatta
CACCCTCCCCTCCGGCTGGGCCGGCTGCTCCGCCGCCCAGGTCCCCTGCTTCCTCCCGTCTGGGCTGGGCTGGCTGTGCCCCCGGGGGCCCGACGAGTCTGCCAGCCGGCTGGGGTGGGGGGCCGTGGAAGACGCACTGCCCCGAGGGCCTGCCCAGCAGGTCCCTGACTCTCGGCCTCCCTGGCTCAAAGCTGAGACCGTCGCAGCTGTCATGCTCAGAGCAGAGAGACCCCATGATCCCACGATGCTGCTCTGCACGTCCGTGGTTCCGTCCGCGTCATCTGCTGTGAGTGGGCCTGGGGGCCGGGCAGGGGGCATGGGGTCTGTCCTGGGGAGCGGGTCAGTCTGCCCCCAGCCGGCATGCCCCTCCCCTTGGAGCCACGGCAGGCAGGGCTCCACAGTGCAATTAGGGGCAGGGGGTGACTGAGGGTAGGAGGGGCCTGGGCCCCCGGACGCCCCCAGTGTCCCCCGGGACCCTCTCCCCAGAGATCAGGACTGGAAGAGATGTGCCCACGCTCAGCACGCCGCCCGGAGCTCAGTCCAGGGCCCGGGGCTCCTGCTGCATGCTCAGCACCCCGCGCGGCCCTCCCTGGGGACACCGGCCCCGGGTCCTTCTCGGGCAGGCAGCCACGTCCTCCTGTTCCCAGGAATGAAAGCCTCACTTTGTGGTTTTCTCTTCGAATGCTGCTCACAGAGGGGAGGGGGGAGGCCGCCCCGAGCCCCTCAGTCCCCGCGGGCAGCGAGGCCGGCGGAGGGAGTGAACGGGGGCCCCGTGGCCCCAGCAGGCCCCCCTGGCTGGAGACCCCGCCACCTTCAGCGGAGATTTAACAGCATCAACGGTGACAGAGCCATGATCCGTTACCAGGGGCAACCGTGGCATTTTCGGGACGTTGTTCCTTGGCGAGGGTGGCCCCTCCGGAGGAAAGCTGCCCCGCGGCTGCAGAGCTGAGGGAAGGTGGAGGGGGCTGGTCCTGGACCCCAGCCCGGCCGCGCCTGGGTGCTGCCTCAGTGGCACTGCCGTGGCGGCAGGTGGAGGACCATGGCCATGACCGGCTAGACAGGTGTCACCACCACAGAATCAGGGATGGCAAGAGGAGGTGGAGGCTGTGGACAGCACCGTGGGGGCCACACAGAGCCTGCCCAGTGCGACCACGACATTCCTCCCGTCTCTGCCTGAGTGTGGCCGCCTCCGGCCACTTGCCCCGCATTCCAGCACCTCCTCACCCTGTCCCCGCTTCTTCCTCTTCTGCCTCCTGACTCTGGGTTATCCTAAAATAATTAAAAAATAAAATTTCACACGACTCAGCCGACCCACTCTCGGGTGTGCTCCCCAAGCCCTCGGAAGGTGCTCGTCCTCCATGTTCATAGCAGAATTGCTCACAGTAGCCAAAACGTGGACACAACCCATGGTCCGTCCAGGCGAGGGGACGCTGCTCGGTTCCGTCCAGACAAGGGGTCACCACTCGGCTCTGAGACGGAAGGCAGGAGCTTCTCACACGCGCTGCCCCGCAGAGGAGCCCGGAGGACACGGGGCTCAGCGCAGGACGCCGCCCCACGAGGACCGGTCCTGTGTGGACCCATCTCGAGGGGGGTCCCGCCAGGAGTCAGATCCACAGACAGAAGGCAGCACAGGGGCCGGGGGGCAGACGGGGCAAGAGTTCCGCGGGGACAGGGCGCCAGTGTCACCCAGAGGGCTGGGGATGCCATGGGGAGGCTGCACCACAGTGAGCGGGCGCACTGCCCCGACCTGCTCGCTCAGCGGTTAGCGTGGTACATTTTTCCCAACGTGTATTTTACCACACGTGTGTGTGCGTGTGTGTGTGTGTGTGTGTGTGTGTGTGTGTGATGGACCAGGCCCTGTGGGCCTCAGCGAGGGTCTATGTCTTCCCCACCCTGGGCTGTGACGTAGGCACACCCCCCCTCCCCTGGCCCCAGCGGGAGGGGGGCAGCCCTGGTGCTGCCCTCGCTGCTCAGTCTCCTGAGGGAGACCAGGCGGTGGGCTTGGTGGCCGGCGGGGGTGGGCAGTCCTGTCTCTGTCTCCCTCTCCTCAGTGAGCGGAGCAGGATGCCCACGCACACGTTCCAGCCCCCGGCGGCTCCGGCCCTGCTCCCACCTCAGAGGTCCGCTGCACCCGGGGTCCGTGTGCGGAAGGTCCTTGTCTCTCCTGTTAAACCGGCGCCTCTGCCCCCTCCCCTCAGGCATGAGCCCCGGGAAGGGGTGTCCTCCTGACCCCCCCTGCCATGCGCTGAGTTTGGCGAGCAGGAGGCCTGCGGCCTTGTGGGTACAAGTCCCAACACTGGACCTTGACTCTTAAGAAATGACACACAGCAAAGTTGCGCTGACCCCAGGGGCTTCTTGGCACAGTCAGGCTCTGGGCACAGGGGTCTTCATCCTGGTGGTCGAGGCAGACAAGGTGGCCTCTGGCCTAGGCAAGCCGTGGCCTTGATGAAGCGTGCTCCACTTTTCGGGAGACTGGGATCTCGATGGCCTCAGACCACACAGGTGCAGGGGGAGATGGGGCCAAGGATGGGCCCAGGCCGGATGGGGACGGGCTGCCGGCAGTGGTGGCAGATGGCCAAACAGCATGACAGGGAAAGGAGCCTTGACAGGATCGTTGGGTGTGGGGACACAGAACCATAGTGTTTGCTCCTTCTAAGGGCCCTGCGGCCGGGCGCTGGGAGCAGCAGAGCACTGTCAGGGTTCCGGTGTAGCCGCCAGTCAGGTGGGGTCGGAGCCGGGCCAGCTGCTCCGGGCTCCGTTCCGGACGCACAGGACTCTGGGGTCTGTGCGTCTCCCTCTGGTCTCAAACCACAGATGCGGGACCACTGGCATCGACTGGCTGGCGTCCCTGAAGCAAACCCAAGAGGACTTTCTCCGTCGCCCTCCTTCTCTGAGGCCTAGCATGTCTTGGAAGACACTAAGCCTTGGCTCCGGGAAGGCCATTTTCCTGGGATAACGTTTCTAGAACCAGAGCTTGGCTTGAGGCCTAAGCCTGGGGGTGTGAGGCTAGTGCTGTGTGATCTTGGAATCGGAGGACGTCAGGTTACAGAGACACTTCCCTGAGCTGATGCTCCTTCTGAGTGAGGGGCGCTCGGCTTCAGCTCCAGCTGGGGGAGGAGGGAGCCCCAATCCCGGACGTCAGAGATGAAGATGACCCCCCGAATATTTATTGACATGGGCAAAAGGACTCTGATCCCTTTGGGTTTCAGTGTTTCTGAACCTTCACTTACAAAGAGATTTACTCTTCTGAGTTTCATCCCTGCCCTAGGATGCTCACAATTTTGGGGGCGTTTATATTTGCATATGTGCCTCACTGTGCGCTTGCCACTCCATTGTGGAGAATCTGTATTTATGCTTCGTGTTTTACTGCGGAAACAGGGTGTCTTGAAGGTCATTGCGGAATCTCCAGAGGGCTGTACTTGGCCCCGGGGCTGGAGGGAACTGGGGTGGTGTGTTAGCTGTTCGCTGCTGGGTAACTGATGGCCTTAGGGTCCGGCCGCCGCAGACAAGCCTCCGCTGTCACGTGTCTGCGAGTCTGGAATCCGGATGTGCCTTCAGGCACAAGGTGTCCTGTGAACTCACACTCGTGCGCACGGTGTGGTCTCATCCGAAGGCTCGGCAGGGACGGGATGTGCTTTCAGACTCTCTCACGGTGGATGGGAGGATGCAGCTCCTCGAGGCTGTCAGAGAGAAGATCTCTATTCTTTCCTGGTTGCTTGCTGAGGGTGTTTCGGGTCCTCACCCCAGGGGTCTCTCCAGAGCGCAGCCCGCAGGGAGGAAGGAGAGAACGGGAAGCTTTCCCCACGGAAGATTCAGGACTTTTGTAACCTAATCTCAGAAGTGAGGGTTGCCACATCCTCTCCGTGAGAAGCTCCGTTAGAGCACGTCAGCGCTCAGTCATGGTGGGGGAATTGCAGGAGGCCATGGGCGCCAGGAGGCGGGGTCATTGGAAGCCATGCTGGAAGCCGCCAGCTGCGGATGAGGAATAGACTGGGGCGGGCCATTCTCAGCTTTGGACCGTGTCTGCATAGATTTAATTCCATAATCTTATGAACCGTTTCAAGGGCTTCTGGGGTTGGGGAATCCACGCTGACTGCCAGTAGCCGCCAGGTTGATAGAAACAGCCAGAGGTTGGCTCCGGTGGCGTGGACGTAGGAATATGGTGGTAGGAACGCCTTGGCAGACAGCAGGCTGAATGCACGTCCCAGAAAGTTGAAAGGCACTAATGAGCCGAGGGCCATGAGAGCAATGCTACTGACTTGCTTGATGCTCCCTCCCCGTCCTGCACCTGCTCTGTCTGGGGCCCTCGCTGGGCAGCGAGCGCAGGATGAGAAGCTGGGCATGCTTGTCTAGGTATCAAGTGCTGTGAGCAAATCACTCGACACTCAGCAGCTTAAAACAGCGAGAAGTGCTCACTGTCCTTCCTGGCTCCCGTCAGCCAGGAGTCCTGGGGGGCTTGCGTGAGCAGTTCCCAGCTGGCTCTCCCCCACAGCCGTGGTCACTCGTCAGCCAGGCTACTGTCACCTGCTGGCTTGGCTCGTGCTGTCATCGGGAGTCCTGCTGCTTCCAGAATATGGGCCGAGTGCCTACGATGGAGGGGGTGCTGGGGGCCAGGGGACGAGGCAGAAGTGGGCTCCCCTCACGTGGTGTGTGGCTCTGTGTGCAAGAGACGAGGTCATCCCGGAGGGAATGGACGTGCTGAACTGACAAGAATGCCTGAAGGAGAGGCGTGGGGGCCATGTGCAGCACATGCGTGTGTATGTGTGTGCACATATGTGTGTTTGAGCATGCATGTGTGGGGGGGGGGGGGATGTGTGATCACAGAAGGGTTTCCTGAGGGTGTGATACTTCGGCCACTCCTAACTCCTTAACTCCTCAACGTATGACCATGAGGGTTAGCTAAGGCCGAGTGGGTGGAAGACTTTTCTAGAAGGGGGCTGGTGTGCAGAGGGGAGAGCATGGGGTTCCGACACTGCAGGAATGAGCCGAGAAGACTCACCTGGAGTCAGGAGTTGGCAGGTACATGGGAGGGAAAGGGCACAGGTATTGAGCATCTCTGCGTCTCCGGGACTTGGTTCTAACAACTGTGTACAAGGCCCATGGATTCTAAGCCACGAAAGGAGGAAGGGGCAGCAAGTGAGAAGAGAGGCCCCTGGTCCGGTGTCTCAGGTGAGGCGGGGCTCAGAGCTGCCGCGGGTTGGGAGCCCCAAGGGAATGGGCTGAAGAGAGGAGGCTGAATGGACTTGGAGTTTCCAGCGCCACCAAGTCCCAGGGAGTCTCCATGGGTCCTGTGGGTGGCGTGCAGGGGAAGGGGGCAGATGGCAGGTTCTCAGTGGGCCTGCCTGGATCGGCCAGGGGTGGGGGGACCGAGGTTGCCAGAAGGAGGGTGGGAGCTGACTTGGGGGGTGTGCTGCCTTTGGGGGTGAACGGTCGTCCATGACTAAGGAGCGGAGGGTGGGCAGGGACCCGGGGCCCCGAGCCTCTGTGTGGACGGCCATTACCAAGGCTGGGTGCTCCACTTTGGCCGGGGTGGACGTGCAAGAAGAGAGATTCCGGCTGAACAAGGAGGAGAGGAAGCGCACATGGGCGGGACTCGGGAGTCCTGGCAGCGGCACTGCGAGTGTGGGCGCGCCGCACGGTGGCCCGCTCCTCCGCGCACTCCGCCCTCGCCGCCAGGTGCCTCCCGGTTCCCCTCTTCCTGGAAATCGGAGCCTCGCTATGCAGACCTGCTTTGCAAGTGGAGGTTTAGAGAAGCCATTATCTGCTCTGCAGAGGGATTCACAGACGAGGATCTTAAAATAAAGGTGGTTTTCTCAGCATTTACCTGGTTTGGGTTCACAGAAAATCAAACGTACCAACACCATTAGCACCAAAGGCACCCACGTCTTGGGTGCCTCCGGCCTCCCGCCCTCAACCTCGGAGGAGCGGATGCAATTTTCTTGTGAAGAACCGGGCCTGGGCCTCGCGGCTCGTTCTGACGAATATGTACACGCCCCGCCCCCGCCCACTCAGACCCTGCCCAAGGGTAACTGTCTTGGACGCAGTGATGGTCCCAGACCAAATCTCTCTTTTCACAGACAGTGTTCCCTTATATTAACGCAGACCCTGGTCCCCCAGAAGCCCGGCAGAAGGTGTCTGCGGAATCACACAACGGCGCCCAAATACAAAGTCCCAAATAGGAAGGAGCCCTGACCATTTCGTCTCTGGAAGAAAAGAGACGGGCTGCAGGCAGGAAGACACGGGGGGGAGGGGACGGAGGGATCCGCTGTCTGGGGCCGCGGAGGCGGGCGGCTCTCCTCTCCGCGGGGACATCGGCCGGCGCTGCCCGGCCTGCCCGCAGTGGGCGCCGGCCGGGTCTGTTTAGGGAGAAGGCCCGCGCCGGGCCCTGGTGGAGGCCGAGCCTCCCTCCCGACACCAGGCTTCCGCACACGCGGCTGCACCCCAGGGCCTGGCTTCCCTTCCAGAGCCGACACGAGTGAGCCAGGTGTGGCTGAGGAGCCCCTGTAACAAATGACTGTGAACTGGGGGCCTCACAACCGTAGACATGCGCTGTCTCGAGGGCTCGAGGCCTAGAGTCCAAAACCGAGGTGTCTGCAGGGCTGCATGCTCTCCTCGGGCTCTAAGGAAGCCTCCTTCCTTGTCTTTTCTGGCTCCTGACACTCCGGGGCTTGTGGTCACATCACTCAGTACCTGCCTCTGTCTTTGCCTGGCTGTCTCCATTATGTGTCTCAGAGGCACACTTGTCATTTGATTTGGGGCTCACTCTGGTCCAGGATGGTCCCCATCTTGAGATCATCTGTCTAATTTCACCTGCAAAGACCCTTTCTCCAAATAAGGACACATTCACAGTTTCCAGAGATTAGTTCATAGGCTTGTCCTTTTGGGGACCACCGGTCAGCCTGCTACAGATGGTGAATGTTACGGGCTGAGTTGTGTTCCCCCAAATTCATGTGCTGAAATCCCAACCCCCAGTCCCTCAGAATAGAACCATTTTTGGATATAAGGTCTCTAAAGAAGTCAGTTATAGGCCAAAACAGTGGGGCACTAATCCCATAGGACCTGTGTCCTTACAAGAAGGGACAGAGACACCACGGATGTGAGCTCAGAGGGAGATCGGGTGAGGACCGGGGACAGTGGCTGTCTGCAAGCCAAGGAGAGAGGCTTTGGGAGGAGCCCACTCTGCTCACACCGTGATCTCTGACGTCCAGCCTCCAACACCAAGAGAGAATATATTTCTGTCTTAAGCCCCTAATCAGTGGTATTTTGCTTTAGCAAATGAATACAGTGACCTGGATTTGGGGGACCCATGATGTCCATGCCACCTGCTCCTTGCATTAAAAGGTGATGTTGTGGTAAAGGAAGTAGTCTATAGTGATACAATCAATGTAGGGGTACTAACACGCCACTTGTGTTGATGGACAGAGCCTCCAACTAGACAGCCAGCAAGGAGACGGTGGCTTTGAAGAACACACTGGACCAGATGGACCTAACAGATACATACAGAACATTCCATCCGAAAGCAGCAAAATACACATCCTTTTCAAGTGTGCAGGGGACGTTCTCCAGAATAGATCATGTATGAGCCCACACAACGGGCCTCAACAAATTCAGAAAGACTGAAGACATATCATGCATATTTTCCGATCACAATGCTATGAAACTAGAAGTCAACCACCAGAAAAAATCTGGAAAGAGCACAAATACTTGGAAGTTCAGTAACAGGTCACTAAACAGTGAACGGGTCAACCGTGAAACTGAAGAAGAAATGAAAAACCACATGGAAATACCTGAAAATGAAAACACAATGGTCCGAAACCCCCGGGAGGCAGCACAAGCTGTTCTAAGAGAGAAGTTTATAGCAATACAGGTCTGCCTCCAGAAGCAAGAAAAATCTCAACTAACGGCCCAACTCTACACGTAAAGGAGCTGGATGAAAGCCAAACGAAACCTTAAACCAGGAGAAGGAAGGAAAGAATAAGGATTAGAGCCGAAATAAATGATATAAAAACTAAAAAACAAAAACAAAGCAAACAAACAAAAAAGTCCAATAGAACAGATCAGTAAAACCAGTAGCCGGTTCTTTGAAAAGATCAACAACATCGATAAAACCTCTAGCCAGACTTATTGAGGGAGAGGACTCAAGTAAACAACATCTCAGAAGTGACAGAGGAGAAGAGGAAAGAGGAAACACCACACACATACAAACGATTATAAGAGAACATTATGAAAAATTTTATGTGCACACACTGGACTCCCTGGAAGAAATGGATAAATTCCTAGAAACACGTAATCCTTCAACGCCGAGTCAGGAAGCCATGGGAACCCTGAACAGACCGATTCCCAGCAAACGCAATCGAATGAGTGACAAAAACTCCCAACAGAAGCCCAAGGCCTGACAACCTCACGGGCAAATTCTATCAAATACTCAAAGAGTTAATACCTGTTCCTCCTTAACTATCCCAAAAAACACGAGAGGAAGGAAGCCTGCCATAAGCATCCCCTGAGGCCGTCCGTCCCCTGATGAAGGCACCACTGAAACAGAGAAGGAACGGGTAGGCCCACACCCCGACGCACACAGATGCAAGACCCTCGACAAGATGCCAAGGAACCGAATCCAACTGTACCTTAAAGAACCATCCGCCCCGACCAAGTGGGGTTTATTCCTGGGCTGACGGGGCAGCTCGATCTTTGCACATCAAACAACCCGACGTCAACGAGAGAAAGGATGAACCCCGTACGATCATCTCGGCAGGTGCAGAGGAAGTGTTTGATGAAGCACAGCGTCCACTCAGGACGGAGACCCTCAGCGAGGCGGGGCGGAGGGAGCACCCTCCACCCGAGGACAGCCACTTGGGGAACCCCCGCGGCCGGGAGAGCGAGCTGTGTGGAGGGAGGAGGCCCGGCTCTGGGCTCGGCTGCAAGCGGGAGTGGGTGGGTCCCGAGCCCGCCGGAGGTTTGGGGCAGGTTCCTTCCTCGACTTAGGGCCGGCGATCTATCGACACAAAGAGACGCTGATGCCCACCCGCAGGCCCGTCATAAAGTCAACCGACGTCCCTCTGTTCCCAGACACCGGTAGGAACTCACAGACCAATGATCTCCGTGGCAATTACTTCCAGGACACGGTGGCCCTGAATCCCTGCAATTCGGGGAGGCAGCTCTTGCCCCCAAGAGGAGGCTGCAGCCCCCTGACCTGAGGTCACTTGTGTCTCAAGGCCAAAGCCTCTTGACCGACAGCACAGGGATCGGCCCTCCGTCCGGCCCCTAGAACTAGGCGCTCACATCACTTTTGTCGCTTGGATTCTGGCCTCGGTGGCCCAGATTCCACACGGCCTTGGAGCAGTCCCCAGAAGGTAACAGATGAAGGCCAGGGTGGGGCACGCTGGAAGTCAGTCTGTGCATCAAACTTGACCGTGTTGGGGAGAAATTCGACTTGTCAGGGCCGAGAGTGACAATCTTGCTTGTCCCCGCTTGTCCCCGGGAACGGATAGCGTCTTGGTTCTGATGTCTTCTCAGAGGGTTTCTGTATTCTCACGTAAGGGTGCTCCCCAGATGGGGGGGCGCGTGGGCGCTGCGTTCGGGGTGCCTGGCAGCCTGCTCCCGCACACCCCCGGGGGTTTAGGTGGCCCCAGTCTGCTGGGCCAGCCCTGCTGGAGGCTGGGCTCTGGGGAGCACGGGGCCTTGCCCCTCTGGATTCCCAGCCCCGGCTTGGCAAATGGGGAGCACTGCATACTATTCTTTAATTTTTAAAGTTTATTCACTTATGGATGAAAAAGAATTTTAATGTTGATATATTTTTGAAAGCGAGAGACACGGAGTGCGAGATCTGAAGCAGGCCCCAGGCTCCGAGCTGTCGGCACAGAGCCCGACGTGGGGCTGGAACCCACAAACTGTGAGATCATGACCCGAGCCGAAGTCAGACGCTTAACCGACTGAGCCAGCGGGCGCCCCTGGATAATTTTCATCTGGGAACTTGGAAGCTTTTTAAGTGAGGTTTGACGGGACAATGGAGCAGGGCGTGGGCAGTGAAGATAAGTGAGGTGGCCGTGTGCACACGCTCAGGCCGAGGCCCGTGGGCGGGGCAGGCGGCACGTGGGTGCGTGGGTGTGAGGAACGGGCTGGGTACCTGACACGCGTATGCAGGCCTCTGGGGGCCTGTGCTCCCCGGGGCCCCAAGGCAGCTGTGATGGGGGCAGCCGGAGCACACCCAGCCAGGGCCCCGGGGCAGGCGCAGGGGTCTGTGTGGGGGCAGCACCGGGTCCCCCGAGGAAGGTGGCCTGCAGGGGCCTCCCAGGAGCCTGCTGCATGGGCCTGTGCCCCCGCCGGAGCGCCAGCCTGGGGACTACCGTCCTGTCCCTGGTTGCAAAAGAAAAACATTTGCATGCACCCTGTGATAAAGCAGTATTTGGATCCTTCGAATAATTTAGAATCTCCCATTTTGGAAACAGTTGTGACACTGTGAGCAAATACCCACAATCTTAACAAATAGACACCAAGCTTAAAAATCATTGCATTGGATGGAAAAAATACTATTTTCATGCGAAGCTTCAGATAATCCAATTAGGAGTGAGAAAGGCCATTTTAAAATTAATTTTTTTTCTCGTAATTGAAGATACGGCCATGGAATGCGGAAACAGGCATCTGAGTTACCCTCAAATCACGAGGCCGCTCTGGGTGCCTTGTTGTCACGCCACAAATCAAACATCAGAGGGAAAAGTAGAATGCCACGATGTAATTTTGTGTCTGAAATTAATTTCAGAATGACACCGAATGGATTTGTAGGAAGAGCTGAACCGTTTGCGGAAAATCTCCCTTCAGCAGCTGTCAGCTGTAGATGACACATTTGTGTTTTGAATAATGACTCAGAAATGTGTCCCGGGGGCTGGGGCGGGGCGGGGGTGGGCTCAGGCCATTGAATGTCCGGCTTCAGCTCAGGTCATGGTCTCACAGTCCGTGGGTTCGAGCCCCACGTCGCGCTCTGTGCTGACAGCTCAGAGCCTGGAGCTGCTTCGGATTCAGTGTCTCCCTCTCTCTCTGACCCTCCCCTGCTCACGCTTGGTCTCTCTTTGTCTCAAAAATAAATAAACATTAAAAAAAGAAATTCATCCTGATGTTACCCCAGCCTATAAACACGGGGAGAAGCCCCAGGAACCGTGGCGTTAGCAGAAAGCCCCTTCCCAAACGTCCAAAGTATCACACCTTCACCTTCAGGTGCACTGGTGAAAAATGAAGGGGCCAGACTGCGGATTTAGTGACCCAACGAATACATTTGTAGTCAGAAAACTTATCTTACGACCAATCAAGATGCGGTATCACTGAAGTCTCATTATTTATCATCTCACGATAAATGGCGACTCGGGAAGTACTCTTCCCGTGCAGTTGGCATGTGTCTCCTGTGCCTGACGTGCTCCTCACCCCGGGACCCGGAGAGGCCAGACACCATCTTGAAGGACACTTTACATTTTAGCGTCACGGTTACACCTGCTTTGTGAGCAAGAGACGCCCAGCTGTGCGTTTTCCGCCGGCCTGGAAGGTTACGCAGTGGCCCTGAGCCTAAGGTCGCCCCAGAGGTAGGGGTCCTGCGAGCTCAGAATAAAACCAGATGAAAGAAGAGAGCAGAATGTGACCAGGAGGCGCCCCTCCCTCGGGCTCCGGGCCCCCTGACCAGCACCTGGGCCCCAGGCCCGGACTCGCCCAGCCTGAACGGCCATTGTCCCTGGTCCAGGATGACATGACATTGGGGCCTGGATGTGGGGAGCGGGCGCAGGTGTGCTGGACAGGATGGCTGTGCTAGTGGGGTTCCGTGGGTTTCCGTGGGGTTCTGTGGGGTTCCATGGGCATCCCGTAGGGTTCTGTGGGGTTTTGTGGTCATGGCTCTGTCATTAACCTCCTTCATGTGATGTGAGTACTGTGCAGTGATGTGTGCTCACCCTCCTGCCCCCATTACTGCCCTGCACGCAGTTCCCACCCCATCCCAGCGTCCGACTCAGGCTCCGCCCCGCCTTCCTCCCTGGCTCTGCTCACAGAGCTCACCCACCCTCCTGGTCTCCCAGGCCCACTGAGCACTCCTGCTGAGGGGGGCTGAGGTGTCCTTCCCCCATGCCGTGCGGAAAGACTTCAAGACTTCAGAGGGGCTTGAGGACACGCCCAGGGCAGCGGGGGGCTTTGGTTCGGGTCTGCCCCTCCGGTCTCAGAGCCGGGCCCCATCGGTGTTGATTCAGAGCGGTGGCTGTGGGGTCCCCGTGGAACTGCCCAGCTGGTGAGGTTGAGGGGGGCACAGACCCCCGGGTCAGGAGCCCCGGCTCCCAGCCATCTTGGCTGCCCTCCGGGCTCCATGGCCTGCACCAGGCACAGCTCCCCGTGCACCTCAGTTTCCTGCCCAGGAAAGGGTGCGTTTTCATGTACACTCGGCTGGTCTTGAGGGATGGGCGAGATCCAGTGTGAATTGAAATCCTCGTGGGCTCGGGGATGGGAAGGCCGTTTTCATGTACGAGGAAATCTCTCAAGGCCTTCTCACTCCAGTGAGCGGCCGCTCCAGGGACTCTGACATATCTTAGCAAGGAAAGAGAAAGCAGAGCACGGAGAGGGCCCATCCACGGACCCGCTCGCTCTCAGGGCTGCAACAAAATCCGCGTGTGTGTCTGAACCGCTGATGAATGCGGTCTATTTCCGCCCCTTATGTAAGTCTCACGGATGGGGTACAATCTGCTGAGTGTATCAAAGACCCATTTTTAATTCATGGTGGGCTGGAGGAAGAGAACTTCCCTTTTTGAGAAAGAAGCCTACAAGAAGATTTTGGAAGCCAACCAGTTTAATAAACACAGGCTCTAAGTAAATAGCATAAAGAATTTATGAGCATCGCGCTCTGCCTTTGTGTACAGCGTGCTGTGCGGGGGTCCAGGGGAAGAACAAATCGCGTCTTCGCAGGACTCGCCGTCTGTGTCGCACGCCCAGGGTGGCCCGAAGGGGCCGCTGCGTGAGGCGAGCTGGCGCTGAGGCTCGTCCCACGGAGTGTGCTGGCGTCAGCGTCTGCCGCCTGAGCCCGGGGGGCAGGGGCGGAGGCACCCTGTCCTCGGGATTGGCTCTTTCAGACGTGAGCTGGGGGTGGGAGCTGCAGACCCCTGCCGGGGGCTTTGCCATTCTTTGGGGTCCCACCACCCCCGGTGCCGACGGCCCCCATCGTCGGCCCTCCCCACGCCTGCCTGGCCCCTGGGGCTGGGGAGCAGGTGCTCCCTGCTCCGCGGGACGGGAGATGGTCCCAGGCCCTGTTAGCCTGTCCTTTCTTTGCTGGACCCTGGTAGGGACCAGGCTTGGGTGCAGGTGGGTCTGACTCTGTGCTGGCCTCTCCTGACCCCAGCCCCCCGGGGCCAGTCCCAGGCCCCTGTGGCCGCTCCTGGTCTGGCTGAGCGTCAGGAGGGCTGCCTGAGGGAGGTGGCCCTGGGGCCGGCCTCACCAGGACGGCGAGCGCCCCTAGATCGAGGGGGAGCCGGCCCCTCCCCAGGCCTGGCCAGTCTGAGGCCTGGACCCGCCCTGG
>NC_043709.1:1820338-1834126 GCF_006229205.1 Suricata suricatta
GCGCCCTGGTCTCGGCTCCCCTGTCCCCGTCCCAGGGCGGCCGGCACTGTGGATGGTGCCCAGGAACCAAAAAGGAAAATAAATAACAGCCTGTGTTCATTTCAAGCCCCATTAGAAGCACATTAAAAACGCGCCCACAGTGGCCTTGTCACTTGGAGAGGAGCAAGCTGGCCCGCGAGTCAGGCTCATCCTGGGGCCTCCAGGGTCCAGTAAACAGTGACAGCACCACTTGAGGCCACAGCTCACCGCCCCCCCCCCTGCTTCCTGTGCCCCCGGCATCTGTGCCCAGCACCTCCCCCACCCCCAGGGGGCCCCGCAGGAGGAGCGCTGGCTGGAAACAGGGCCGTGCAGGCAGGTGCAGCCACAGAGTCAGGACGGCCCAGCCCAGTCCCCAGGTGAGGTCCACTCAGACCCTCAGATGAAGGCCCTGCCTCCCACACCCCTCACCCCTCACAGCTGTCCAGGCTCCAGAAAGGGCCCTGAGCTCCCACATGGCTGCGCAGCGCGAGGGTGAGGGGAGCCCGAGGTCCCGGCTCCCCCTGGCCCTGCCCCGCCTCCTCACAGGTGTGGGGGGAGGAACCGGTGCCTGTCCCGTCCCCCCGGTGGGCGGGTGAGCTGGTGTCCCTTGAAGGAAGCGCTGGTCCTGTGGCCTTGACGTGGGCGAGGCGCCATCTCCGTCCCCACTGCTGGGACGGCCACTCACGACCACAGGTGGGGAGGAAAGGACCCAGGGGCCTCCTGGATGCTCACGGAGCCCTGGCCAGGCTGGCCCGGAGCGCTCAGGCGTGTGAGCTGGCACCAGAGGTTCCCTTGACCTTGATCCTGAGCTAAGTCCCGGCCTTCAACAAGCGCTCTGTGCCCGGACCGGAGCAGGGGGGCAACCTCGGAGGAGGATCTCCCCTCAGGGTCTGGGGTGAGCTGTTCTCAGCGGTCTTGGGGCAACAGCTGCTAAGTGGGGGTACCCCAGCACGGCTTCAGAGGTCCCCCAAAAAGGAAACCCAGGGGGGTGTCATGTGGGGAGGGGGGTCCCCAGGGGGTTCCCTGGGCAGAAGCCCTGATGCTGATGGTCTTACTCACTTACCACCGGGCACCCCTCCCTCTGGGTGGAAAGGGGGTGCAGAGAGCTGGGGTGTCCCGCAGGTAGGAGGGAGCCCCCACGCCTGCGCTGTGAGCTGCCCCTGCTCTCACACGCCTCAGAGGAAGGGCTGTGGGTCCTCCCGGTGCTCGGATCCCAGAGTCCAGGCCCCCGAGCCACGCAGGGGCCTGTCAGCGTCTGCTGAGCGGATCCGGGGTGAGTGTCCCGCCACCGTCACGTCCTCCGATGCTCCCCTGGACCAGCCCCCCACAGCTGAGCGCGGCAAGGATGCCCAGAGGCCCAGAAAGGGCGCACCAGACACTCCTGCACCACGTGCACGGCAGAGGCAGAGGCAGCCGGGGGTCCGTCAGCAGGTGCCTGGATAAGCAAGACGGGGCCCATTCGCATGGGGACTCTGACTCAGCCTTGCTGGGAGGGATGCCGGACGCCCGCTGCAGCAGGACGGACCCCGAGGACCCTGCTCAGGGAAGTACGCCAGCCGCAAAGGGACACAGGACCCTGTGATTCCGTTTCCGTGCGGCCCTCAGAGGAGTCAGGGTCACGGAGAGAGACTAGATGGGCACTCGGGGACCGGGGTGGGGGGGGCAGGGAGGCAGCGTTTGATGGGGACGGAGTCTCTGCTTAAGGACGTGGAAATGTCCTGGGGGCGGACGGGGTTGACGGCTGCACAGCAGTGTGAACGTGCTTGGCGTTCCCGGGTGGACGTGCAGAAGTGGTTAAGATGGTAAATCCTATGTGATGGGTTATTTTATCACAATTTACAAAAGGAGACCCGAGTGACCCCAACTCTTCGTGGGACCATCTAGCTTGACATGAATGAGTGAGGAGTGCATGAATGAACGGGAAACAGCACAGGGAAGGTTTGGGGGCCTGAGAACCGGCCTCACTCTCCCAGGCACACGCGTGTCCCCTGAGAGGCGGGACCCAGGTGAGGGCTGAGGAGGGGGCGTTTCCTGATGCCTCCAGACTCTGTAGCCGCGAGCAGGGTGGAAGGCGGCTCCTGGCTCCTGCACCACCCGGGGTCCAGGTGCTCCCCACAGGGACCCCTGCCTGGGCAGGGGCTTGGCTCGGTCACCGGCGCATCCCTTCTGGCCCTGGGATGATTCGTGATGCCACCAAGCTCCCCCGTCTGCTCAGGGCAGACAGCCTGTCCAGGAGCCTGGGGTCACCCCGGTCAGGGCTGGGCCCCCGCGGAGCCTGGAGGGGAGGGACACAGAGGGGCCAAGGCTTCCAGCTTCTTCTGCGAGCTGCTGCCTCCCACCCTGGGGCGTCTGCTCGTCCTCCACAAAGTCCCTCTGCTGGAACGCAGATGCCGCCCTGCGCCGGGCCGGGGTGGGGGCAGGGCGGGGGCGGGGCGGCCTTGGCAGCCAGTGCCCACAGCACCAGGATCAAGGCAGGGATGCATTCGGTTAAACCAAAGGGAGAAAAAAATCAATTTTCCAATACTTCTTCTTGAAGTGGTCTCTTGAAGCTGATTCAAAAATAATATTGTCTGACACGCGGAGGGGGCCGCCCACAGCTCCCCGGGCAGCGATCCCTCTCAGGCCTCAGGACGGCCTGACCGCCCGCCGTCCCCACCAGACACGCGGAGAAATGGACACCAGCAGGGCACAGGACTGGGGCGGGCAGAGCACGAGCCCGGGGTGTGTCTGAGTCCCTGCCCCGTGGCCGGCCCACGGCCCCCAGCGCTGCCCCGGCCTCCCGCCCGCCCGCTGTTGTCCCTGTGCTGGGGACGGCCAGGCCCCGTGTGCCCCCAGGGTCCTGCACCCGCAGCCACGGAGACGGCCTCGCCCGGCCGCCCGGCCCCCCTGCCTGTGACCCTCGCGAAGCCCGCTGACATGGGGGTCACGTGCCCTGCGGCCGTTAGGGCTCTCGGCAAAACACAACTGCGTGCACTCATGCACACACGGCACACCACAGGCCTGCTCACATGTGCACACAGCACAGGCACACTCACATGTACACACAGAGCACGCACACACTCACGTGTACACAGAGCACACACAGCTCACATGTGCACACACAGAGCACTACACACACGAACCCGCACAGAGATTTACTCTAAGCAGCGGCTCACGGCATCACGGAGCTGGTGGGCTGAGGCCTGCGGCGCCCGGGCTCGGTGGGGGTGGCCGCAGGGAGAAGCTGAGGTGGGGTCTGTCTGAGCCTTTCTAGGCAGGCCTTCACCTGATGAGACGGAGCCCACACACGTTAGGGAGGCCAATTTGCTGTATGGAAATCCACTGATTTATTTAGTTGTTAAATGCACCCAAAAACACACCTCCCAGAAATACCCAAAGTAAGATCTGACCACACGTCTGGGCTCCGTGGTCCCTCCAGCCTGCACACAAAACTCACCACGGCCCCCTCAGCTGGCCTGGGCGCCTCTCTCCCTGCCCCACTCCAGGCATCAGCCCTGTGGGAGCCTCGATCCCCCGAGAGGGTTTCCCTGGGGTCACCTCGCAGTGCCCTGTGGGGGGCCCGTTCGTCTGTGGGGGCCTCAGGCACACACCCTGGGGGGCTGGGCCGGGTGCCGCTGGTGCACCCCGTCCTTGCCGGCGTGGGCTGGAAGTTGGGTCCCCCCAGAGGGGAGACCCTGGTCGTGAGCTGTGCAGTTTTCAACCCCTGCTCTCAGCAGAGCCCCCCGCACCCCTCCACCATCTCCTCCGCAGGCCACGCGCTCCATCCCTGCTCTGTTAACTGAAACACCCTCACCGGCCCTCAAGGCCTGACGTGGCGGGGGCACAGGCCTCCCAAGGACCACCAGGCCCACCTCTCTGGTCCCCGGCAGCCTGCCCCCCGCCCCCGCTGCCCGGGCCAGCTCTCTGGTCCCCCTTCCACGGGCACCGTGCCCGCCATGCGCCCCGGCACACGTTGCAGGGAAAGCTGTCCGGAGCTCAGACAATAGGGAAGCAGCCGGAACGGGGGCTCCGCAGGGCTTGGCGAAGGGAGTGGGAGGTGGGGACACCGGAGGCTGGACCAGTCTCTGACTTCCGGCCGCCCCGTTCTCCAGCCCCGTTCGCTGCTGCCAATTAGTCAGTGAAATGCACCTGCAGGATGCTGGCCGCACGGAGGACGATGGACGGGAAGCGGGGACAAATCCCAATCAGCCAGGCGGGTGTCCTGTCTGCTCCAAGTGGGCCGGCCATGGGGAGACACACGTGCGTGGCTCCTGCCAGGATTCCCGTCGGCAGACGCGCAGGGCGAGGCGGGAGCTGGGCACCCCGGGGGTTTGCCCTGGGCCGTGTGCACCGGGCTGGCTGAGCTGCGGTGAGAGCGGGCCCAGGCGTGGGGGCGGCGGCGTGGACGCTCCAAAGGGGGGCACACGCTGGAGTCCGCTGAGCCTGGTCTGTGTGGGCCGGGGTGGACACGGGAGGTGTGCAGGGTGCAGGGTGAGCACCCGGGCTCGGGGCGGCGAGCGCAGGGCTCCCCCGGAGTCCAGGGCTGTGAGCACAGCGCGGGGCCCCATTTGACAGGAGGCCCCGCCCAGACCTGACGCGGGTGCTCTGGGCCTGGCACCTCCTCGGGGGTCACAGGATCCCGGCTCTGCTCCTGGGCTTTGTCACTGGGTCACAGCAGGACCCCTCGGCACCGCTGACGGAATCGCACACTCGCACGGCGCCTCACAGAGCTACCTGGCACGTCGGGACCCTCTCGGGAGCTGAGAGCAGGGGCCCAGGGATATCTGCACACCCACGTCCTCCGCGGAACTGTCCACGGCCGCCAAGACGCGGAAACAGCTGAGCGTCCCCTCGACGGATGAAGGGATGTCTGGTCCATCCAGACAACGCAAGAGTATTCAGCCTCCAAAGGGGAGAAAGTCCCGCCACAGGGTGCGCCGCGGATGCGCCTTCCGGACACCGACCACGCGGGGCCCGCCAGGCACGGAAGGCCAGCGCCGAGCATTGACGTGGGCCCTGCAGAGCCGTCAGACTCCTGCAGACGGAGAGGGGAGGCGGCCGCGGGGTGGGGGCCCCTGTCTGCTGGGGTCGGGCACTCAGTTCAGGAAGAGACAAAGCCCTGGGTTCAGACGGTGGGGAGGGTCTCACGACAAAACGCAGGATTTTATATTTTACTCCAGTAAAAACAAAACAGCAATAACGACGCCTACAAATGCACCCAGACACCGGCCCCGAGTCCAGCCGTGGCTGACGGGGCCACTTCCTCCGGCCACTCCATTCAGCAGCCCTGCTTCTGTGCGGAGCCACCTCGGAGCGTGGGCCGCTCCCTTCTCCACACCCCACACGCATCCTAGATGCCACCGCAGGCCACACCAGGCCACATGCAGGCCACACCAGGCCACACCAGGCCACACCAGGCCACGTCTATTCCTGCAATCGTGCAGCCGAGAGAGACTTTATGTGAGATTCTTGTGGTCGGAAAGTATGTTCTCAGTGGCGATTAGGGGAATACATGTAACCTTTAATTTTAAACAGTTTTCTTAAGACGAACACAGTCCCTTGGGGCCGCTGGGGGGCTCCGTCGGCTGAGCGTCCGACTTCGGCTCAGGTCGTGATCTCACAGTTCGTGGGTTCAAGCCCCGCGTCGGGCTCTGTGCTGACAGCTCGGAGCCTGGAGCTGCTTCCGATTCTGTGCCTCCCTCTCTCTCAAAAATAAGTAAACATTAAAAGAAAAAAAGAAGAAGAAGAAGAAGAAGAAGAACATAGTCCCTCTCCTCTTGCATGGGAGCCCGGGGCTGACAGCCTGGGGAATCTCAAAAACGCCTTGTCCCTCTTTGTGACACACACTCCTCTGTTTTTGAAGCCTCCCCCCTGCCTCCCGGAAGTGGTCACTCGGGGCCAGGACACAATTCATGTCGTTGTCCGAGTGTGGTCTGAGCCCCAGATGCAGAGAGCTGTGGACTAGAGAAAAATTTTCCCACCCAAGAAAACTTTAAATAAAAAAAGACAGGGATTAATTTGGCAGAAAGACTGTTAAGAGTAGAATAAAATTCGGAATCTTCTAGAAGTTTTTGGAGTTAAACGTGAGGAGCGAGGATCTATGGTGAATGAGTCCTTTCCTCCCACGACCCAAGGCCGCTGAGCCCAGGAGGGGAAGAGCGAGCTCGGTCCTGGGTCACCGGAGCAGAGCGCGGAGGACGTGGCCAGGATAGCAACGCCGGCGAGCTATGGGTCCCCGGAGAGAGCCCCCCGTGCGTCTGCAGGTCTCCGTGTCCGGCCCAGAAATGGCGCGTGGAGATAAAGCACGCGTCTCTAATGACGCTAGGGAAACAATGCTAGCGTGTCGTCAGATGGGCCATCATGGCGACCAGATGGTGGTTGGAATCCAGACACTTCCCTCTGCCATCTGCTCCCACGGAGAGCACCGCCGTGGTGGGGGCCGGGAAGGTGGCTTCTCCTCCAGATTTTGTCATTTGCTTCATGTCGAGTTGCTCAGCTGACTTCACAGGCCATTGCCAGGCAGCAGGCTGGGGAAGGCATGCCCCTGGGGGCGCGGGGGAGGGCGCAGAGCCAGGGCAGGGGGGCTGCTCCGAGGGCCCGGCTGTCTCTTCCTTGTGACCGCAGGCCTTGGCGCCTGGCATGCCCTGTCACTCCACACCTGCTCGGAGAGGCTGGTCTGCCTGGTGCCCCTCGCTGCCGTCCTGGGACAGCGGGGTGGACCAGGAGGGACAGGATGGGTCCCGCCTCCCTCCCTCCTCCCTCCCGCCTCCCTCCCTCCCCCCTCCCTCCCTCCTTCCTTCCTTCCCTCCTTCTCTCCTCTCTCCAGCTATAACTGGCTGTCGAACAGACTAATTTTCTCTTGTTTTATCTGCGGAGGAAACCAGTTCATTCCTTCACTCATTCACTCCTTGACTCATTCACGCTCAGCAGGTCACTCACCCATCTGTCTGGTCCGTCCTGGGCCCACACGCTGTGGACCCTGGGGACCCCTGCAGAGAACCTCGGACGACCCCCGCTCACAATTGCCTACAAGTTACCACATCGTGTTTGCCTAACGGTCTCGTTAACATGCCCGGTCCTGCTGTGTGCAAGGTCCCGGGCCAGGGGCCGTGGGCATGTGGGGGGCACGCAAGGCGGGTGCACAGAATGACCTGGGGGGAACTCATAGAGGATGGGACCCTGTTCCATGAAGCAGGGATGTCCTCTGAGTCTCGGAGCCTCGGACCCCAGGGTCCGGGAAGGCCAGCGTCCTGCCCAGACTGTGGGTGGTGCCCAGGGGAGCCAGCACTCAGAGCCAGCTCTTCGACAGCTCCCTCCTTCCAGTGAGGGCAGCATGCGGGCTGCAGGGGTCTCGAGGGAGGGGTCCCGGGTGGCAGCCATGTGACCACAATCCAAGTGGAGCGTGGCCCAGAGTTAGTGGGGCTGGGAGGGGTACTGTGGGAGGGGCAGGTGGCTGGCGGGAGGTCCGGGCAGGAGCAGGAGGTCATTTATCCCGCAAACCTTCTCTGATGTGACCTCACCCCTGCCTGCACACTGACCTCACTCCCCTACTGTGCACACTGACCTCACCCCCACCTGCACACTGACCTCACCCCGGCCTGCACACTGACCTCACCCCTACCTGCACACTGACCTCACCCCCGCCTGCACACTGGCCTCACCCCCGCCTGCACACTGGCCTCACCCCCGCCTGCACACTGACCTCACCTCTGCCTGCTCACTGACCTCACCTCCACCTGCACACTGACCTCACCCCCGCCTGCACACTGACCTCACCCCTGCCTGCACACTGACCTTCTGGAGTCCTCGGGGCCCTCCCAGAGCTTCGGGGTTGAGCCTTCAGCTGCTCCTGCACCCGCTCGGCCTGTCTCCTGTGACACTTTCCTTTACATTTTTATTTTCTGGAAAACTGTTGGGGTCAGCAGGGCCCTGGGGGCGGGGACAGGTCTGCTCCAGTGCTGCCCTGGGACCCAGTTTCACGAAGATATGACTGACCAGCCCAGGCCCCTCCCCACCCCCTGCTGAGAAGGCCCCCCAACGCCCAGGCCGGAGCTGGAGCTCAGTCCCCCGCCCGGGCAGACCCCGTGCACAGGCCCCCTGCCTGGGAGGGCAGAAGTCCTTGAGGGCTGAGCGCAGGCTAGGGGCGGAGGCACGGGGCTGGGGACGTCCCAGGGCGGCGGCCGGCCCCCCCCACAGCCTGCCATCAAATCCAGCTTCCCCTTCGGCCCCCAGACAGCAGGGTCTGGTTTCCGGGCCCGGACGCAGCACTCGGGAGCGCGGCCAGTTTGCCGAGGTCCCTTTGGGGGTCTGGTGAGGACGGCTGGAGGCGGGACGCAGGGTGGAGACCGAGGGCCTGCGCATCTGTCCCCACTGACCCGGGGAAGGTGAGCACCTGCTGCCCCGGGTGTCCCCTCCCCCAGCCGGGAGCTCCAGGATCTTGGCAAGACGTGTTCATGTTTTATTGAAATAGGGAGGCTCTGGCTCGCATCACACCGTCTCCGTGTTCCGCGGGGGCTTCACACCTTCCGGTCCCTCCTTCCCTGCCTGCTCCTCTCCAATTTCAAGGCCGTTGCTCCTTCTGCAGAATTTATTAGCCGCCTCAGGGATGATAACGAAATCAGTTTATTACACCGTCTTATCTAAGACGAACCTGACCTTGGCATGGGCGGGGGCAGCGGGGGAGGACCGGTCACCATCTCCGGGCAGCTGCTGACTCACCCTGGCGGAGGCGCCCTTGCCGTTTGGGGCCTATCCCCTTCCCAGGGGGACCCGGCTGCGGGCCATCACGAGACCGGGCCTGGGAAGTTCCTCCCACGGGTCAGAATGGAGGCTCAGGCCGTGTGGCTGGTTAGGGGGCAGAGGCTGGGTGCAAACCCCAGTGCTTTCGGGTCCCTTAGTAAAGGGTCTGGGGGAGTCTCAGAGGACAGGCCACAGCCCGCCAGGCAGTGTGCCAGGAGCCACTGGGGACCAGGAGCGGGGCTGCAGGAGCTGTCTTGCTTTCTTGATGCCCGAAGCTTCAAGAAGCCGTCTCCGGGTCAGCTGGGACTCGGGGGCCAGCGTGCAGCCTGGGGCCGGGGTCCCGAGCTGGCCTGGGGTCCTGAGGGTGCCTGCCTGTTCGCAGTGATTACAGACACAGGCTTGTCCGTGGGGAGACACCTGCGTGGGCACTCTCAGCAGGTGGCCAGCGAGGGCAGCCGGGGGCGCGCGCCACCTGGAACCCCTCCGGGAAGGGCTCCCCGTGCGTCCTCGGGGAGTGAGAGCTGCGTTCCGTCTTCCGCGGCAGCATCGTCGGGAGTCGGGCTGCACTGGGCCAGTGGCCGGCACGGGGCTGCAGCCTGGCCTTCTCCGTGCTGCCCCCAGGACCCCAGGGGGAGCTGGGCTGCCCGGCCTGTGTCTCAGCCCCGGGGCTCTCCCGCTCCAGTCTGCTTCCCGCCGGTCTTGTCTCACCGCCACCAGCCCCCCCACGCCTCTGGCAGTGCCCACTCTGCCTCGGTGTCTCCTGTCTGGATACCCAGGCATGGGCACCTCGGGCAGCTTCTGGGTTCCCACCTCGCCCGACACCAAGACTGGTGTTTGAGATGTTCCCACTTGGGGGTCAATGTCTGCCCCGCTGTGGGCACGGAGACCAGAGCCATGGCCTCAGGGGTGCAGCAGGGGGGAGGGGAGGAGGCCATCATGACCAAATCCAGATGGACGTGAAACCATGGAGAAAAGTGAGTGTGGTGAGGAGCCCGAGAGAGGAGTTTGGAGGGAGTCCTTGTGTTGTGCAGGGAGGTGGTGGGGAGGGCTTCTCCATGGAGACTTGGAGTGACCGTTTTTACCTTAATGCTTTGTTCATAAAATGTTGGTGGGACGGGAACGTCAGGACCTTGATTGTCTGGATGGAGAGAGTGACCTTAGCCTGAGGACGGCCCCAGGAGATGCAACGCAGGGCACCGTGCGACAGGCCCAGAAAGAGCACAGCCCGGCCCAGAGGGAGTTGTGGCTGAGCCGGCCTGGCAGCCACAGGCCACGGAGGGAGCTCAAGCGAAGACGGTTTCTCTAGAGGTGGGAAGGCGAGTGGAGGCATCCCTCCCCGCCTGAGCCGGAGGAGGGAGGGGGAGGGAGAAGAGGAAGGGGAGGAGGGAGGGGGAGGGAGGAGGAGGGAAGGGGGAGGAGGGAGAGGCATGGAAGTGCACGTGGAGTCCCTGCAGGGGGCCTGGGGGTCCAAAGACAGTGCTTCGGATCCGCCCCATGAGGGCTGCCATGGGGATGTGTTTAGTGGCAATACAGGAAAACATGCCCAAGAAGCAATAAAGCAAGCAGGGAAGCCGGTGTCCAGCAGGGAAGGCTGCGGGCACCAAGGGAATCACGCCAGGCGGCGACCGGCAGACAGAGCGAAGCGACGAGGCTCGGGCGAATCTGGCTCCCTGGACTGAGCGGCGGAAGGAAGGAACTCAAGATCCTCACGGCAGCACACGGGAAAACACAGACAGGACAGTGAGGCGGTGCGTGATGCCCAGGGGGACAGCACGTGAATCGCTGCCCCCGAAGCTAGGGTGGGTGAGCGGGGCGCCTGAAGCTGGCCCCGGGCAGGACAGACCCGCCCGGCCCTGGATGAGCCCAAGACTTCAGAAAATATGACACAGAAATAGCTCCAGATGGATCTTGACTAGATTGTTGGACTTTAGAGATAACAGAATAATTCTCTGGACGTGGAACTCAGGCACAGAATTCACGGCGGAGGCGTCGGGCTGGGGTCCTGCCCAGGCCCGGGCAGTGTATTCAGGGGACTCACTGTGAGCTTTGTCATTTACATACAGATTTTTATATTTGTTTTTTTTTTAAATATAAATTTGAGAGTCAGACATTCTCAAGCATGAAAGAACATAGGGAACAGGTCACCAGGGAGGGTTCCTGAGAAAAATACAGGATCTGGGCAAATTAAAGTATGACAAATGAAGGCACCTAATTCAGCCCAGTATTAATTCTGAAGAATGAATATTGGTTATATCGACCCAAAAATGGACAAACCTTTCAGAATTCCTAAAAAATGGGGAGACTTTTATTTGAGCCCAAAGCAGGCCAGCTGCCTGGAGACGCAGCCTTCACAAAGGAGTGTTCTCCGGGAAGGGAATGTTTGGTGTAGTTTATACACAGCGTTTACATAAAAAGTTACAGATTACTAGACAGGAAGTTGGAAACTTTGAGTTTCTAGGAGATGCAGGTCTGTGGGACTTTAGTCTAATAAGAACGACAGGAGTTCCTTTTGCATATCCTGTGATCAGAATGTTCTTTTTCAGTTATTTTCTTTAACAAAACAGACACGCACCTGTGTAAGGGGCAGAAATGGGGCCAGTGCTTTGAGGTTTCACTGAGTCTTTTTGACTTTGGTAGAAGTTAAAGTGCAGCTTCCCTGAGAGCCCAGAGCAGGGCCCACAAACATTAAGAGTTTAAAATTTCCTTTATCCATTATATTTGGGGAAAGACGCATCAAGCAGAAATTTTATATCCAGCTAAACTGCCTCTCAGTGTCCAATCAGGTGACTGAGCTTCGGCAGCACAGGAGGCTGGAGGGTTCAGCCCTGGAACAAGTCCCACAGACAAAACACCTGCTAGGGAGTCGGGATAGACACCTGGGCTGGGGTGACAAGGGGGCGGTGGGCAGGGGGCAGGCAGAGGTGGTGAACACGGAGCCTTTTAAAAATTAAGACAAGGTGAAAAAATACTACATGAACTCTTGTCTTAGGACAGAATTGAGCTCTGTAAACCTTGACTGTGTAAGAATGATGGACAGGGTGGAAAAACCATCAGGAAAGCCGGAGGTGAGGAGGGGTGGCAGGCACGTCCCCCTCCCCCGGGAGCGGCTGCATGCAGCTACAGTGAATGTGGGGAGGGGAAAGCAGAGACGGCAGCCGGAGGGGTCAGTGCAACTACTGTCCTTCTTCTCGGAGGGAACGGAGGGCAGAGACGCTGGCGGTGGAGCCCGGAGTTCTCCCCACTTCTCTGCTCTTCCTTTTTGTCCTTTCCGTGGAGGTAAAGTTAAACCCAAGTCTCGCTGCAAATGCCATCAGCACCACTCCCTCGCTTTGTCCTGTCGGCCGCGTCCTCGTCTCTCCGCTGTCTCTATCCGGGACCTGCTCCCCATCCTGCTCTTGTGCTGGTGATGGGATCGGGAGCGATCGGCTGTTTCCTTCTCTGTGGTTTTGGCTTCATGTCTTTATGAAAAAGGAGCCTCACATTTGCAAAACCGATGTCCTCGCTCCGAGTAGAAACAGAAGAGCTGACTTTGCACCCCCTCCCCGCCAGCACATCTGGGGCAGGGTGGGCAGGTGGCTCCGGGCCTGCTGGGCACGCGTCCGCGCCCGACGGGCTGTGGGCTCCGAGCTCCGGGCGTTGGCTCTGGGTGAAAGGCCACAGCGGCCGGCCGAGTGCATCCTGGGTCTGCATCTCAGCACGGTGCAGGGCTGAGGGGGGACGGTGGTCAGGCGGGTCCCCGACCCCCTCAGGCTGCCCCCCGCGCCCACGTGCTTGTGCACACCTGCGAGCGGCGGGCCCAGGCGACCTCCGGGTGAGTGCGTGGGAGGCGGGGGGAGGGCGGGGGGTGGACGGAGTGCGGGGGGCGCCCCGCCCCGCTGTGGCACCTCGCACACCCCTATGACGCCGTGTTTACCTCCCAGCCACCGTGGCCTGGACTGCCGTCGCCCTGAGGCCAGGAGCCGCCTCTGTCCCTCCGTGTGGGACAGCCTGGCGCCCGCCCGCGGCCCAGCGCAGAGCCGGTGTTCAGCGCGCCCGGCGGCCCTGGCAGGAACGGACGGATTTAATCCGGCCGCGCCCGCCAGGTGGGGCCCCCACTTCTCTCCGACATGCAATCCTCCCGAGTCCCGGGCTCCTGCGGAAAGCTCAGCCCCTCACAATTCAGTCACTTTCATTTCCCTTTATGAACTGAGGCGTGTTTACATGACCTGAATTTCCACGTGTTCCAAAAAGGCAGCCCTTGTGGGGGGCCCCTCTCCGCGCCCCCCACTGCCCCCTCCTCCAGGTTAAAGAAAACATCAGGGAATGGTATTTACTGCTTTGAAGAGCCCAGGCTGCTCTTGGAAAGGGGGAAACCGAGCACCCGGAGCTTTCGCTCCCAGTAAAACCGCTGAAGCAAGGTCAAACGTCCCCAGGAGGAGATAAAATGTTCATAAATGACGGCCATTGTCCCACAGTTCCGAATTTATGCAGTACAGCTATACGGCACCGCTCTCTCCTCGGTTAAATCCAGTGAGTAATTTCTGACTGTATTCATTGCCGGAGGATATATTTCTTTAGAGTTAAATATCACTAGCTGTGCATTTTGATATGAGGAATGCAGGCTGCAATTTATACCCGACAAGCCCGTCAGTGAGCCGGCCGCACGGGGGGCAGGGCGCCGGAGCGCTCACGGGCTCCAGTGTTTATTTTAGAATTCATTTATGAGGAGACATCATTTCAAATTCCGCTGTCAGGTTCTCATCCGGGATTGCTCAGTCCTTCAGCAGACGCCCAGGGGAGGGCAGATGCCTGGCCCCGGGGTCCCTGACACCCCGTCACCCGCCTCCGCTCGCCCGCGGGCTCGCTCCGCTCCGTGGGCAGCCGGGGCCCTGGGGCGGCAGCGCAGCGTCCCGGCAGGGGTGAGGCAGGATGCCCGGAATCCCCAGAAAGTGGACAGGTGAGGAAAGACGCAACGAGGGGCTGGGGGTGCCTGCGCCTCTCTGCTGGGGGCGCAGGGGTCCCGGGCCTGCTGGGAGGGGCATGGGGAGCTAGGTGTGCAGGCCTTGCTTCTCT
>NC_043709.1:1834226-1837036 GCF_006229205.1 Suricata suricatta
GGGAATGGTCAAGGCCCTGCAGCCACCCCTCTAGGCCTGGATGCCCGCGGAGCTGCAGCAGAGTGCACACCCCACCCCAGCCGCCTGCGGCCCCGCCGAGCTGGGGGGTGAGGGGGGAGCGCCTTGCGGGGGCACGGCTCATGCTCTAGGTCTAATATTAAGTCAGAGCTAGTCAGAGACCGACGCGCAGGACCTGGGAGGCGGTGGCCCCCCGCTGCAGGACAGGAGAAGACCACCCCTTGCTCAGCGCCTGGGGTGGGGGGAGGGCAGTGCAGGACCTGGCCCCAGATTCCCTGGTTCTAACTATCTGCCTGTATTTTTCCAAACAAGGCTCTGAAGCAAGAATTGCAGAAAGCACATGTACGGTAACCCCCAGAGCAAGACTGTGTGGCTTACTCATCATCTTCACTGTATGTTTCTTAAACCTCCAACAAGGAAGGTCCTGAGGGCTGTTTCCTGCGGCTCCCGGGGCCCCAGGGCAGGCACAGGTGCAGGTGGGGACCCGGCGTGGGCCACACAGCAGGTGGGCCTGGAGTCTGCCTCGCTGGGCCGGACGGCGGCGGGAAGGTGGCCACGAGAGGCAGACAGGGACGTGTCTGGGACTGCGGGGCCGTCTCGCGAGGCGCAGCTCCCTCCCGGGGAAGGTGCTGGCTCCCGGCTGGCGTCTCTCCTGGCCCGTGGCTCTCTGACAGTCCCCGTCCGCATGGCTCCGCAGCAGAGGAAGGGAGACAGGTGTCAGGGAGACAGGAAGAAAGGAGCCATGTGTCCCCAGGGAGCCCTGGCCTGACCTGCCTGCCCTGGACGCGGGAGCAGGACGTCCTGGCCCAGCTGGCCGGCAGCAGGTGTGGCGGAGAGAGATGGGGGCCCGGGGGCCAGACAGGGCGCGAGGCGAAGCCCCGGGCGCTCTGTCCCTGTGATGAGCCACCCAGCGCCGCACACGAGTCAGGCAGGCTCCCAGCCCCGCGGCCCACCCACCTTCTCCTCGCCGGGAGGACCGGAGAGGCTCCTGGGGACGAGCTGGCCTGACGACCCTCTTTGGGAAGGCCACGCTCCCGGCCTGGAAAAGCAGAAGCAAGGAGCTGGCTGCTGGGAGAAGAGTCCAGAATGCAGCTGGAGGAGCCCGGAGACCCGGGCGGGCAGAGCTGACCTTGGGGGCTTCTGAGTTTCTCTTCCCTCCTGAGCGGTCTGTCCTGGGTCAGAAGGCAGCACCGGGGTGCAGCGTTGGGGGGTGTAGAGGACAGGTTTCTAGCGGGTGAGGCCCCCAGGTCAGCCTTACTGTCCAGCTACGGAAACCCAGCCACCAGTCGGCACCCAGCTCAGGCAGGCACAGGGGACAGGGCTGACGTCCTCGGTGTGTCTGGAGCCCCGGGGGGGTGGGGGGAAGAGGGCAGGTGCCTGGGACCTCACCCCTGTCATCCCAGCTGCAGGGGAGCGGGGGACAGAGGCCCGGAGAGGGAGACTGTCCCTGGCTCTTTCTCCCTGTGCACAGAGAGCTCAACCAATTTGACTTGGGAAGAAGGAAGAAGGTTCCGTATGGGACACGAGAGGCCCCACCCCCGCCGGCTCCTTGGCCGCTCTGAGCTCCGGGCGCCCTCCGGTAAGATGAGGACACCAGCCTGCACAACCTCACAGGGCCCAGAACACGGCAGGTGCTCTCTGATCCCACAGCCTCGTGGACTTCCGGAATCCCAGGTCCCTGCGCCCTTACCCCAGCCGGTGGGAGTAGGCGCTGGTCCTCCTGGCCAAGGATCCCCTAGAGATGCTGAGCTGAGCTGCGGGGAAGGGCGGGGCTGGGCCCGCTGAGCCTCGCTCTGTGTCGTCCAGGGGCCGCGAGGAGCCCCCTGACCGTGCACGGTGTGGTCTCTGCCCCCAGGCTCTGGGGCATCGTCTCCGTTCCCATTTGGCGTTGAATGGAGTCATTTCCCAAGAAACTGAGAGACGGTCCTGCCAATGCGTTTTTACAGCCAAGGCTCAGGCAGCCCTTTTGTGGATAAATGGTTAAGAGCTAGTTTTCCATAAATTAGCACAAGAGAAAAACCCATACAATTTGTCAGTAGGCTTCAGAATTGTGCTATTTTCAAAAGTACACACTGGGGCGTGCTTGGAGCCATATGGCGCCCTGGGGCTGGACGGAGGGCACCCGCTGGGAGCGCCCCCCACAGGCAGGGGACAGACATGGAGGGGTCACTGCCCGAGTTCACCTGAGCACCCGCCGCTTCCCACCGGCACCACATCTGCAGCCACGAAGGCCGAGCAGGTGCCTCTCGGGACAGGGAGAGGCACAGAGAGGGTCTGGACTGCTCCCCGGGCACCTGTTCCACACCAGACCATCAGCGGGACTCCCCCAGCAAACCGCTGAGGCTGGGGACACCATTCCCATGTTGCAGGGAATCTGAGGAGCTCAGAGAGGTTAGGACACCTGCCCGGGGCCACACAGCAGGCAGGCGGTGGCAGCGCGGTTCCAGAGCCACAGCGTTCCTGCAGGCCAGCCTGCATGCACGCTCTCCCTGTTCTCAGCTGGCGTGCACGCCCCTGCTGAGAGGGAAGGCTTGCATCCTGAAGCCCTGCCTGGGCTCCTGCCGAGTGCCTGGCTCAGGGGTACAGACCCTCAGCCGAGGAATGCAGGGCTGAAGGAGGAAGGCCGCTCAGTGTGCTGTACTGGGTTCCCAAGGACTGTGCCCAGGCAACAGGGGCTGCTGTGTTTCCACCCCCATCCCAGAAGGAGGTCTGGAGAGGAAGGGGAGGGTGGGAGGAGGGAGGGGGAGGAGGGGGGAGAGGGAGGGAGGAGGAGGGAGGGAGGAGGAGAGAGG